>NC_133325.1:778902533-779056453 GCF_042186555.1 Aquarana catesbeiana | reverse complement strand
GTGCAATTCAGGATTACCGACTGGGAACGTTTCCTCGTTTAAAGGTTCAGTCCACCATAAACTGGTAATTCAGCTGGAGAGGTTAATCTTCTTATGTTTTGCATTCACTCATCCCCCCACCCACCTTCATGCTAAGGCGATGTTCAAATAAAACCTATTTTTTTATTACATATCTTATTTTAGACCTAGTAATGCCATCACTGGGTCTCTGTGCTTCTCTATGCAATGCACACAGATCATGGCTGGTGGGAGGGGGTGGCAGGGTGCTGTACATAGCTTCCTGAAAACATCATGGCACCCCGCCTCTGTACTCTTTTCAAGAGCCCCTTAGACCTTATGCCAGGAGTGGGCTGGCTTTTGGGAGGAGTTATGCAAATACCAAATTGCCTTGATGAATAGATGTCAGTCTGGATGTTCCTAGATAGGCTGTGTTTGCATGTAATGCCAACATGTAAAGCTGGGCCTCCATAATTAAAAGAACTGAAATCCAATAAATAAAAGAGATGGGCCATTGAAAGTCAGGCTTGGGTGGAAAAAGCCTAGATGATGCCAGACGTCTTCCAGCCAGGAAATGAGGCGGGCTCTATTTGACTTGCTGCAGCTTTTAATGCACATTGTGAGAAGCAATTTCAGTTCAGGAGAGGAACCTGTCCTGTACAACTGTGCAATTCTGAATGGAGGGCTGGAGGTCAAATTGAAGCTCCAGGTTGGTCTGGCCCACCCTACCCAAGCTGAGGAACTTCCCTGTCCCATGGAGCACCATTGGAATATTTAATAAATCAGTATGCAAATTTTTTTTTCAATTGTCTTCTAGCCTGTTGGATGATATGTAGGGGCCTTTTTTATTTAAGGTCTACCTTGTTGGTAGGTGGTCCATATAGATTTAAAGCTCAGCTCCAGGTTGGTCTGGCCCACTCTACCCAAGCTGAGGAACTTCCCCGTCCCATGGAGCACCATTGGAAAAATAATAAATCAGTTTGCAAATTTTTTTTAAGATATCTTCTGAGCCTGTCAGATGATATGCAGGGGCCTCTTTTCTAACTTGATGGTAGGTGGTATATATTGATAAAAAGTCTAGCTCCAGGTTGGTCTGGCTCACCCTACCCAAGCTGAGGAACTTCCCCGTCCCCCGTACAATGGAGAACCATTGTAAAAATGTAATAAATAAGTATGCAAATTTTTTTCAGATACATTTTGGCCTATCCCATGATATGTAGGGGCCTCTTTTACTTAAGATCTACCTTGTTGGTAGGTGGTCCATATAGAGTTAAAGCCCAGCTCCAGGTTGGTCTGGCCCACTCTACCCAACCTGCGGAACTTCCCCGTCCCATGGAGCACCATTGGAAAAATAATAAATCAGTATGTAAATTTTTTTTAAGATATCTTCTGAGCTTGTCAGATGATTTGCAGGGGCCTCTTTTTTTAACTTGATGGTACTTGGTATATATTGATAAAATGCCCAGCTCCAGGTTGGTCTGGCCCACTATACCCAAGCTGAGGAACTTCCCCTGTCCCATGGAACACTATTAGAAAATTAAAAGCTCAGCTCCAGGTTGGTCTGGCCCACTCTAGATCTACCTTGTTGGTAGGTGGTCCATATAGATTTAAAGCCCAGCTCCAGGTTGGTCTGGCCCTCTATACCCAAGCTGAAGAACTTCCCTGTCCCATGGAGCACCATTGGAAAATTATAATAAATCGGTATGCACAATTTTTTTTTTCAGATGTCTTCTGGCCCGGTCTGATGATATGTAGGGGCCTCTTTCATTTAAGGTCTACATTGGTGGTAGAAGGTCCATATAGATGCTGAAGAGTAGGAGAAAAAGAGTAAGGCCAGAGTTCAGCTGTAAGCCTCCTTACAGTCTCTTCTATCTCTTGGGGACTCTATTGGTAGGATCCTTACCCTGAATCCCTGGGCCCGCACAGCTCCTATGCTCCCAGGGAGGATCTTCCACCATACCTGTGGGATTTTGTATTTATTTATTTATTTTTTTATACTATGGAGAAAGTAACAAGAGTAACAATCCTAGTTGGGCAGGAACAGTGTTGGGAATTATGGTGGTTGGGTGAACTTGATACTCTAGTCTCCAAGCCGTAATAACAAGTCAATTCCAGGCTCAGGTAACCAGGCTCCGTGTAAGACTGAAAAAAATGACTGTGGGTAGGCTGACCCGTTAAAGCCATAAGGACCTCATGACCAGTCACCCTGACATTGAAAGATGAATTCCAGGTATGGCAGTTTATACATTGTTACACTGGTCCAAGCTGGACTACGCATATACCATACCTGTGGGATCCCTGTAGAAGCTGGAAATCACTTTAATAGGCACCACTACTCCAGTGATCTCCACCCATGCCGAGCAGCTGCACTGATACATTGTGAACACAGGAGGTCGGCTGTTGGGCACGGGCCCCATTCAGAGACCGCTTTGCATTTTCTCAACAAATGCAAAGCATTCCCTGATTGGACGAGGTGGAGAGCATGACGTCATCTCGTTCAATCAGAGAACACTTTTCATTAATTGAGTAAATGCAAAGAGATCTCCTGGCACCCATGCCCAGCGGCCGGCCTCCTGTGTTCACAATGCAGCTGCTCTGCACGGGACCGGGAAGCTAGTGGAGATCACTGGAGTGCCATGCAAAGCGCATTCTGATAGGAGGAGAGTGACAGAGAGACGAGTTCATCAGAATGCCGCTTCTTTGTTTCAAAATCCAAACAGGGACAAGACCTGTAAGAGTTACTTAAAGTGGATGTAAACCTCAGACATGAAATATGAGCAAAGCATATCCCTCTATAGTGTGTACTTGTCTCACTCCAGAGCACTAAGTGTCATTTCTGTCTGCTGCCTCATTGCTCAGCTATCTCTATCAGTCACTTCTGACAGGTTTTCCTGACACCAAGAGATAGAAAGGTGACAGGGGAGGGAGCTCCAGCACACAGCCTGTGATTGGCAGCCTCAGCTCTGTTCCTGTGTGCTGTGTGAAGGGGGTGTGTCCCTCCAGTCGGCTCTTACTGAGCTCTGCAGTGTGTAGTTTCAGCTCTTTGCCCCTTTTTTTTCTTAAACCTCAGACAAGCTGTATAAATTCTGGCTGTACAGAAAATCAGGCACAACTTATGCAGGAGGATTTGTTTTATCTCTGTGTATCACCTGATACCAGTCACTTCGCTGGGTATATGGAAAGGTTTACAAAAAGAGAAGGGAAAGTGGGACTTTGATTGAGATAGATGACTTTGTGGAGGCAAAATTGAAATAAATGCAAAATTGTTTTATTAATGACAAACGTTGTAAAGAATATGGCAATAAAGTAACCACATATACATTCAATACAGTAATTAGTATAGACTCCACCCACACATAACATACAAGTGTGGCATGGAAAAAAGTTTTGCATGAGTATGGTATAGTCAAAGCAGTTCAAAGGTACATAACATAGGGTAAATTTATATTATTACATATGACATAAAAACAGCACCAGCGGCAGGAGTATGGGTGTAGCAAGTATAACCAAAATGGATGAATAAATAAATGTCAGAATTATTAATCTGCTGCAGACTGAATTTCAATGTGTCTATTACAGACACAAGTAGCATCACTTGTGCCCGACGCGTTTCGTGTAGAGAAACTCCTCAGGGGCAGATGCTAAAATATATCTGCAGAGTGTAAAGAAAAAAGTGGTGACATTAGTCTAATTCTAATTAATAATGTAGCAATAGGGCAGATTATCTCGTCCTAAATACTCACAAGCCTCCCCCGGGAACTGAGGTAATTGCAGCCGCGCACGGTAGGGCACACGCAACAAAACCTCCCGATGACCCAAGGCACAAATTGCTGGTGCAAGTGAAATATTGCGGTGGCCTGAGAGGGCAACCTGAAGTGATATGAGAAGGTCAAAAAAAGAATGTGAAAGTGAGAATGAGTAAAAATGTGAAAGAATGAAAAAAACCCTATGTGAGTATTTAGGACGAGATAATCTGCCCTATTGCTACATTATTAATTAGAATTAGACTAATGTCACCACTTTTTTCTTTACACTCTGCAGATATATTTTAGCATCTGCCCCTGAGGAGTGTCTCTACACGAAACGCGTCGGGCACAAGTGATGCTACTTGTGTCTGTAATGGACACATTGAAATTCAGTCTGCAGCAGATTAATAATTCTGACATTTATTTATTCATCCATTTTGGTTATACTTGCTACACCCATACTCCTGCCGCTGGTGCTGTTTTTATGTCATATGTAATAATATAAATTTACCCTATGTTATGTACCTTTGAACTGCTTTGACTATACCATACTCATGCAAAACTTTTTTCCATGCCACACTTGTATGTTATGTGTGGGTGGAGTCTATACTAATTACTGTATTGAATGTATATGTGGTTACTTTATTGCCATATTCTTTACAACGTTTGTCATTAATAAAACAATTTTGCATTTATTTCAATTTTGCCTCCACAAAGTCATCTATCTCAATCAAAGTCCCACTTTCCCTTCTCTTTTTGCACTTAGCATAGGGATGGAGGCACACCGCATATGTGCCTCAATTAAAGTCCCAATTTTTCCCCCCCTTTCTATTCGATGGAAAGGTTTACAACCACTTTTACTGCAACAGAAACAACATCATGTCTACTCTCATGGCAGACAGGACTGTGTGGCAGAGCTGTGTAAATCTCAGTACTGGATGGACAAAAATACAAATCCTTTGGCAGATAAAACAGTTCCCATATACGAGTTTCTTCTTGCCTGGCGTTCAGATTTAAACATCAGAACCAAGCTGGGGGGAGGGGGGCTTTGTGGCATCATGTGATACTATGACCTATGGGTAGCCAGGCTGTCCAGTTGGCAGCGGTGTGGCCCCTGACTCATGACATTTAGACAGCCCTGTCTTCGCTAGCCGAGGGGGCCCATCATCCTAGCGGGTGAGAGTCAGCCGCTCGGTATTGATTCAGAAGGACAGGCTACAATCTGTGTGTGTATTTCTCAGTAATGAACTTGCTGTTGGCGTCTTGCTTGATTTCACGCAGAAAACATTAAACACCGTTCTCGCTATTATTCTAGACGTGTACAGTCTGCTCACTTAATGTTTATTCACCTAAACCACCATCCTTTTTTTTCTTCTTAACTACATTCAATCCGCGAGCATCTTCACAGCATCATCGGCCCCTGGGCAAAGCAATACCCCGAGGCCCCTACCAGCTTGTATCAGGTGCCCCCATCACAGTGCCACCTTATATCAGTACCCCCATCACAGTGCCCCCTTACATCAGGTGCCCCCATCCATCAGTACCACCATCACAGTGCCCCTATACATCAGGTGTCCCCCATCACAGTGCCCCTATACATCAAGCTGCCCAATCACAGTGCCCCCTTACATCAGGTGTCCTCATCACAGTGCCCCCTTACATCAGGTGCCCGCATCACAGTGCCCCCTTACATCGGGTGTCCTCACCACAGTGCCCCCTTACATCAGGTGTCCTCATCACAGTGCCCCCTTACATTAGGTGTCCTCCTCACAGTGCCCCCTTACATCAGGTGCCCCCATCACAGTGCCCACTTACATCAGGTGCCCCCATCACAGTGCCCACATACATCATGTTCATCCATCACAGTGTCCCAATGCATCAGGTGCCCCCATCACAGTGCCCCCTTACATCAGGTGCCCCCATCACAGTACCACATACCTCAGGTGTCCCCAATCACAGTGCTCCCCCCCCCCTCCATACACCTCCTTCAACTTCCACGTTGAGATTGAGATGAGTTCTCAGTCTCAGTGCCAGTTCTCTTCCACTCTCTGTAGGAGAGATGAGAAAGTTGAATCGGCTGCTCATTCTGACAGGAGTGCCATTGCAGTTAATCCTGTCAAAGAAGAGCAGCACAAGCAGCCAAGTCGCCAGTGTACCCTCCTAAAACAGCTTCCGCTCCCCCCTTTTCCTGGCCCTGATCATGCACCTGGGGCCCATGGACAATGCCCAGGTGTGCCCATCCATTAAGACAGCCCTGCTACAGGTTCATCTCAACCGAAAATCAACAAAGTTATAATAAGTGTATTTAGATACATTGTTAGTGCACTAAAGTGCCGCATCATCAGGGGGCGCTGTGAGAACCAGGAGAAGACAGCCGGCCCCCCGATGACGTCAGAAAGGAAGATGGCGGCACAGAACTGGGTGTGGAGCAGCAGAGCTCTGGATCACAACTGAATTCACTGGGCACATGAGGGGAAGCAGTGGTCTCTCTGCAGAGTTCCAACATGCCCCCTCTACTGAGTCAGGTTTATAGCTCTGCAATCAGCAAAGCTCATGCACGTTAGAGCAAATATCTACAGTTCATTTTCTTTAGAAAGCAGCCACAGCCTGCGTAGAAAAGGTTGTTCCTTGCCAGCATGCTGTAGACATAGACCCCTGTGCCGGATGTGGTCTCTCTGGTAGGTCTGACACATCACCTCCTGACCTCTGCAGAGAGACCACTGCCCATGTTCTCTGTTGATTGGAAAGCTCAAGCGCTGACCCAGCAGGGGATATGTTAGATCTTTGCAGAGAGACCACTTCCTCCTCACAGAGAGAAAAGGTCTTCTTCTACAGCATGCATTCTAAAGAAAAAAGCTTTGGTCTCTCTGCAGAGGTCTGACACACAGCAGAGAGCATGAAGATTGGGGACCACTGCTTCAACAGAGAGCAAGGATCCTTTTCTACAGCATGCTAGCAGGGGTCTGGCTTTTCTACTCAAGCTGTGACAAAGGTGTTTTGGACCTCGGCAGAGAGCCCACTGCTTCAACAAAGAGCAAGAGTTCTTCTGTGTGCAATGATGGCAGGGGTCTGGCTATTCTATCCAAGCTGTGAAAAAGGTGTTTTGGACCTCGGCAGAGAGACCACTACTTCAAAAAGGGAGTAAGGGTCCTTTTCTACAGCATGCTGGCAGGGGTATGGCTCTTCTACTCTAGCTGTGGAAAAGGTGTCTTGGACCTCGGCAGAGAGCTCACTGCTTCAACAAGAAGCAAGAGTCCTTCAGTGCGCCATGATAGCAGGGAGTCTGGCTTTTTTCTACTCAAGCTGTAACAAAAGGTGTTTTGGACCTCGACGGAGAGACCACTACTTCAACAGAGAGCAAGGGTTCTTTTCTACAGCATGCTAGCAGCAGCCTGGCTTTTCTAAACTGCAGCTGTGGCAAAGGTGTATTGGACCTTGGTAGGGAGACCACTGCTTCAACAGAGTGCAAGGGTCCTTTTCTACAGCATGCTGGCAGCAGCCTGGCTTTTCTATTCAAGCTCTGCCAGAGGTCTTTTGTACCTTTGCAGAGAGCTCACTGCTTCAACAAGGAGCAAGAGTCCTTCAGTTCGCCATGATTGCAGGGGTCTGGCTTTTCTACTCAAGCTCTGCCAGAGGTCTTTTGTACCTTTGCAGAGAGCCCACTGCTTCAACAAAGAGCAAGGGTCCTTCAGTGCACCATGATAGCAGGGAGTCTGGCTTTTTTCTACTCAAGCTGTGACAAAAGTTGTTTTGGACCTCGGCGGAGAGACCACTACTTCAACAGAGAGCAAGGGTCCTTTTCTACAGCATGCTGGCAGCAACCTGGCTTTTCTATACTGCAGCTGCAGCAAAGGTGTATTGGACCTTGGCAGAGAGATCACTGCTTCAACAGAGAGCAAGGGTCCTTTTCTACAGCATGCTGGCAGCGGCCTGTCTTTTCCACTCAAGCTTGGGCGAAGCTATTTTAGACCTCAGCAAAGAGGCCACTGCTTCAACAAAAAAAAAGTGAAGGTCCTTCTATGTGGCATAACGGCAGAGGCCTGGCTTTTCTACTCAAGCTGTGGGTACTTTTTTTTTAAGGGAACAAAGTTTAAGACTCTGGTTGGGCTTTAGGAATGTCCAAGGACCCCCCCCCCCCAAAGCTTGGGGGTCACCACGTTGCTATAGGGGCAAACCAAGTGGTCCCCTGAGATGGGTCGTATATAACAATGTTTATCTAGTATGGTTCACTCTCCGCTGATCCGTGTGCCCAGATCCTACTAATCCCGGCAGCCTTATGCGCTGACACACGGCGCCGAGCGCTGTCACCGCCTCGCTGATGGAATGGATGTCAGACTCCGGCAGACCGACATTGACAGCGCCAATTATAATGACGGATCTCCATGAACAATCGTTTCCCCTTCAGATCATCAGAGCATCCGAAGTCTTCTAGCCGGAACATGCTTTCCATATAATGTTTAGCGATTCCAACATTCAGCCAATCATTTTATTATTGTTTATTTCGAAAAGAGATTCCAGGCGTTATCGGCCTGCAGAGTCTTCCCCTTCAACTTCCTAATAATTAAAGGTGCCAATTCCTGGAGGAGAAGAGTTTTCATGCCGTCACTCACTCTGTGTGAAGCTACCCAATGATTATAGTGATCATTCCAAACATTTTTACAGAAGCCATCAATCAAAAATGAAAAAAAAAAACCCAAAAAAACATTTGTTACTGGTCTGTAAGCGCTTAGAGATCAGAATTTTACTACAAGTGACTTGAAGGAGAAGATCAGGATTCCCCCCATCGCTGTCACTTTCACACCGAGGCGCTTTACAGGCGTATTAGCGCTAAAATTAGCCTGAAAAGCGCCTTTCCTGTCACTCCAATGGGAAAGTCCGACTGCTTCTACAGTGGGGCGGTGCGCTTGCGGGACGGTGCATACACCGCAGCTAAACCGAATGGGCAGAGCTGTCGAAGCGCCTGCAAAGAGCTTTAGCAGCGGTGCTACATGGGCGGTATTAACCCCTTCTTTGTTCGCTAGCGGGGGTTAAAAGCACACCGAAGGGTGCCGCTAAAACTATGGTAAAGTGCCACTAAAACTAGCAGCGCTTTACCGCCGACGCTCTCACCGTCCCAGTGTGAAAGTGGCCTAAATTGATAGGCTGCATTCTCAGTGATGTCACCGCTCTCTAGCGAATGGATAGGCTGCATTCTCAGTGATGTCACCGGTCTCTAGTGAATGGATAGGCTGCATTCTCAGTGATGTCACCGGTCCCTAGTGAATGGATAGGCTGCAATCTCAGTGATGTCACCGGTCTCTAGTGAATGGATAGGCTGCATTCTCAGTGATGTCACCGGTCTCTAGTGAATGGATAGGCTGCAATCTCAGTGATGTCACCGGTCTCTAGTGAATGGATAGGCTGCATTCTCAGTGATGTCACCGCTCTCTAGCGAATGGATAGGCTGCATTCTCAGTGATGTCACCGGTCTCTAGTGAATGGATAGGCTGCATTCTCAGTGATGTCACCGCTCTCTAGCGAATGGATAGGCTGCATTCTCAGTGATGTCACCGGTCTCTAGTGAATGGATAGGCTGCATTCTCAGTGATGTCACCAGTCTCTAGTGAATGGATAGGCTGCATTCTCAGTGATGTCACCGGTCTCTAGTGAATGGATAGGCTGCATTGTCAGTGATGTCACCGGTCTCTAGTGAATGGATAGGCTGCATTCTCAGTGATGTCACCGGTCTCTAGTGAATGGATAGGCTGCATTGTCAGTGATGTCACCAGTCTCTAGTGAATGGATAGGCTGCATTCTCAGTGATGTCACCGGTCTCTAGTGAATGGATAGGCTGCATTCTCAGTGATGTCACCGGTCTCTAGTGAATGGATAGGCTGCATTCTCAGTGATGTCACCGGTCTCTAGTGATTGGATAGGCTGCATTGTCAGTGATGTCACCGGTCTCTAGTGAATGGATAGGCTGCATTCTCAGTGATGTCACCGGTCTCTAGTGAATGGATAGGCTGCATTCTCAGTGATGTCACCGGTCTCTAGTGAATGGATAGGCTGCATTGTCAGTGATGTCACCAGTCTCTAGTGAATGGATAGGCTACATTCTCAGTGATGTCACCTTTCTCTAGTGAATGGATAGGCCGCATTCTCAGTGATGTCACCGGTCTCTAGTGATTGGATAGGCTGCATTGTCAGTGATGTCACCGGTCTCTAGTGAATGGATAGGCTACATTCTCAGTGATGTCATCGGTCTCTAGTGAATGGATAGGCTGCATTGTCAGTGATGTCACCGGTCTCTAGTGAATGGATAGGCTGCATTCTCAGTGATGTCACCGGTCTCTACTGAATGGATAGGCTGCATTCTCAGTGATGTCACTGGTCTCTAGTGAATGGATAGGCTGCATTCTCAGTGATGTCACCAGTCTCTAGTGAATGGATAGGCTGCATTCTCAGTGATGTCACTGGTCTCTAGTGAGTGGATAGGCTGCATTCTCAGTGATGTCACCGGTCTCTAGTGATTGGATAGGCTGCATTCTCAGTGATGTCACCGGTCTCTAGTGATTGGATAGGCTGCATTCTCAGTGATGTCACCGGTCTCTAGTGAATGGATAGGCTGCATTCTCAGTGATGTCACCGGTCTCTAGTGATTGGATAGGCTGCATTCTCAGTGATGTTCTCCTTTAATGAAGAACAGCATTCTTATGTTTTGAATATCCCCCAAGCTCGCATACCACCATATACAGAGAGCTTCCACTTTAAACCATTCATTATGAAGTCACATGGGGGGATGTGTAATGGGTCCTGGTTAAGTCATCTTGCTATCAATTACTTTTGATCGAGTTATTTCTTCTTTTTTTTTAATGCTCTTTAATCTCTGGGATGTATATTGGCTGTCATAGCGCACTTAGAGCAGACAGTGTGTGCGAGGCTCCTCACCCCTTAAAAGCAGATAGATGCGCTCTAAGTAATCACGGTCATTAGTGTAATTACTGCTGTGGAAGGGTTTATTATTTTTACCAGGCACTATGGAGAAGGGTTCAGCCTTCGCTCTCTAGTAACACTGCGCACTCACAAGGCCAGCCGCAATGCTATGCTCCATTTATTTCCACCGGGGGGGGGACAGCGCATGGGCCTATGTACATATTATGGCACATAAATGAGTGCACTGTGTAGGTCAACTCATTTATTCTGAATAGAGGTGACAACAGGTCCTGCATGGTTTTTTGAGCATAGGCATCCTTGTGATACACAATAATGCTGCACACAGTAGATGTGCATTGGGGTACAAGTAAAACCCAACTGACTTTTGCCTAGGTGTCGATGAAGCATTTCCTAAATCTCCTCCCCTCCGGTAATCAGACTGCATTGTAACTTTGCAAGATTACAGACTGTGGCAGTAGCTGATCTGCACCAGACATCTCATAAAAACAGCTGTCCCGGATTTGCAAGGACAGTCCCGCATTTTGATCAGCTGTCCAGGATTTGCAGGGACAATTCTGCATTTTGATCAGCTGTCCAGGATTTGCAGGGACAGTCCCGCATTTTGATCAGCTGTCCCAGTTTTGCAGGGACGGTCCCGCATTTTGATCAGATGTCCCGGATTTGCAGGGGCAGTCCCGCATTTTGATCAGTTGTCCCGGATTTGCAGGGACAGTCCCGCATTTTGATCAGCCGTCCAAGATTTGCAGGGACAGTCCCGTATTTTGATCAGCTGTCCCGGTTTTGCAGGGACAGTCCCGCATTTTGATCAGTTGTCCCGGATTTGCAGGGACAGTCCCGCATTATGATCAACTGCCCAGGATTTGCAGGGACAGTCCCACATTTTGACCAGCTGTTCTGCCAAAGCTGTGTCCAGCGCCATGTCCTGGGATCACAACATCATCCTTATTTGAATGAATGCAGTCAAAAAAGGCATTCGTTGTGGGAATCAGGGTGGGAGTGGGCGGTCCCAGCATATTTGGGTAAGACTAAGCAATAAAGTGGGCATGATGGGTGCCTCCTGCATATTTAGAGGTTTGGTCTGGCCAGGATTAACCTGACACTGGACGATGCCTTAACAAAGATGGTTAAGCAAAGGATAAATCCCATGAAGCCGCCCATCAATTCAAACCCGCTGGTACTGGAATGGATGGCAGTCTCAGCCTGGGCTCCCACCAGGTCATGCTCCCAATGAGTTTCGCTCTGCCCCTCGGAGCTTAATCATGGGGATCAGCAGTGGACACAGGACTGCTTTCCCTTGTAGCCTGAGCGACAATTTTTATTATCGGTTAACAAAGAAGGTGCCGTCTCGACATGTGCAGAATGAAAAAAATTGTTATGTTTCGATTTGTTCTTTGCATAAATTTGTTTAATTTGTTTAATTTCTTTTCGGAATTTGTTTATTCAAATTGAGAATCAATTTGAAACTTTGGAATCCCATTCAAATCGAATTCCACTCGAAATTAAATTTATTCTATTTGAAATTTGAATTTTGGAAGATGGTTTTATTCTTTCTATTCCATTCTATTCTATTGTTTTTTTCATATTCTTTTAATTTGTATTCTATTCTATTGAATTCTATTCTTTACTATTATATCTGAATTCAAATTTATTCTATTCGAAATACATGCACTGTCACTGTACTAATGACACTGGCAGGGAAGGGGTTAACATCATGGGGCGATCAAAGGGTTAAATGTGTTGCTAGAGAATGCTTACTAACTGTGGGGGACGGGCTTGTAATGTGGAAAGGTACCGGATCACATGCTTATACGTGATGCGGCATTTGCGGGTAGGGGGGCGCGTACGCGCGCCCAACGCCCCCGGCTGTGCTGTCATTCGCTACAGTACAAGTCAGGTAGCAAGTCCCGGCCGTAAATCATTGGCTGGGACCTGTTAACTAACTTGTGCTGTAGCGAATGACAGCACGGCCGGGGGGGCGCTGGGCGCGCGCACACGCCCCCTACCCGGAAATTATTGGCTTAGCGAAACACAGTACAGGGCTCTGTGTTTACTAACAACACAGGGCTCTGTACACAGAGCAGTGATGTGGCTGTGCTTTATCTCCCGGCAAAGCAAGGAGATAAAACAGTCACATCCTTAGTAAAAGCAAAGCACAATACACACTTCACACAAAGGCACGCAGTTAACACTTTGATCGCTATAGAGGTTAACCTCTTCCCAGCCAGTGTCACACTGGTGATGTCAGTGTCAGTCTGTTCCCACCCAGTGCCAGTTAGTGTCAGATTGCTCACCGCACTATCACAGTCCCATTATAAGTCGCTGATCACCAACCGCCATTACTAGTATTAAAATTATATATATATATCTATATATCTATATATATATCTATATATATATAGATATATAGATATATATATAGATATATATATATATATATAAATACATACACTGTATTATCCCATAGTTTGTAGACACTATAACATTCACACAAACCAATCAATATACACTTACTGGGATTTTTTTTTTTTTAATACCAAAGAAATGTAGCAGAATAAATTTTGGCCAAAAATGTATAAAGAAATTAGATTTTTTCAATTTTTTTATATATTTATATATTTATTTGTATTGGATATGTTTTATAGCAGAAAGTGAGAAAAAAATTGATTAAAAAAAAAATGATAAAGTAAAAAAAAAAAAAATAAATTAAAAAAAAAAAAATAAATCTGTCTTTTTTCATTTATATAATAAAAAATTAAAAAAATACAGTGGTGGGGGTACAATACCCCCAAAAGAATGTTCTATTTCTGTAAAAAAAAATTACATAAATTTCATTTAGGTACAGCGTTGCATGGCCGCGCAATTGCCAGTTGAAATAGCTCAGTGCCGAATAGCAAAAAAAATGGCCTGGTCATGATGAAGAGGTAAAACCAGGGCTGATGTTTAATAAAACATTATGTAATATTCGCTCGGATTGCCTTTTAGTCTCTGACACAACTTAGAAGCGCTGCTTCTAAAAAGTACTCCATAAATACATGTCTGCCATTTTTTTTTTTTTTTACAATAAAAAATCCAATCTTCAACCAAAAAAATTTTGGCTAAAATCTCCCTTTTTTTTGTTAAGCGACGTCCGTGCGTCTGAGGTCGTAAGGCAGCCAGCCACTAAAATAGTTCTCAGCACGGAGTTTATATCCCACTTAGCGTTAAATTTACAACTCCAATAAAAACCACATTTACCGCCGCCCAGCGGTTTTCTAAATATAGCGCATGTTATATAATCAATGGCGGAGCGTTGAGCTTTTTACAGTAAATTTCCGAGCTAGATTGCAATTAATTCCGTGCTCTCTGAAGCCGCATATCGCTGAATGTGAGTGACGCCAACTGACGGCGTGAAAAGTAGACACAGAAAGATAAACAGATTAGCGTTAGCAAGGTGCGGAGGGATTCCACAAACATTAAAAAGAAAGTTAGACTCCGCCCACAAATGGACAACGCCAGAAAAGATCAGCAGCAACCTTGGTGTGCTTCGCGAAGCACGCGTTTTTTGCGCGTGTTCATGAAATGTTAAAAAAAATGCATGCCATTCTTTGGCAATAGACATGGGCAATTCGTTTCCTTCCGAATTCGTTCTTTAACAAATTTCGACAAATTCGTTAATTCAGAAAAATCCGAATTAACGAAAACTCGTTTAACAAATTTTTCCCAATATTCGTGAATTTGAACATTCGAAAATTTGTAAATTCAAATATTCGAAAATTCGGAAATTTGAATATTCGATAATTCGTAACTTCGAATATTGGAAAATTCGTAAATTCTGAAATTTGGAATCCGAAAGCCCGAAAATTTGAAAATCTGAAATAATAACTAATAATAACTTAACTATTAAATTATAGGTATTGGAATTTCCTTTCAAATTTGTCTGTTAGTGATCGTAATGAATACGAATTTATCCGAAGTTACAAATTATCTGAAATAACGAATGCCGCATCTAAACAAATAGAATATAACAAATTAATAATAATAAATAATGATAAAAACCTTTTATTATTATTATTATTTATTATTAATTTGTTCCGTTCCATTTGTTTAGATGCGGCATTCGTTATTTCGGATAATTCTGAACTTCGGATAATTTTGTATTCCCTACGTTCACTAACAGACAAATTTGAAAGGAAATTCCAATACCTATAATTTAATAGTTAGTTATTATTAGTTAGTTAATTTTCTGATTTTTAAATTTTCGAATTTTATAAATGTACTCATTTACTAATTAAAAAATTGACGAATTTTTGAATTTACGAATTGCGATCATAACGAATGACCTGAGAAACGAAAAGAAAAAAACAAAAATGAATGAAACGAAAACTAACAAATTTTTCGTCAGTGCACATGTCTAATTGGCAATGTTTTGGGGCAAGCAGATGCACATTTTTCGCGTGCGTTAAAACGCGCGACAAGCGCAAGGCTAAAAAAAAGCGTGACGCTCAATGCCGAAAAAACCATGAGCTACTTTAATATAATGAAGCTGGCCACTCGGTAACCTGAATTGCATTAATTCTTTATTGGATACATTGTAGGATGCAGCAGTAACTCACTAACGCGTTTCAGCCCAAAAGTCATGGTTAAAACATTGGCAAAGTGTAACACCCAAAAAAGGTACAAGGGCTACTTTGGTGTTTGTTGGGCAGTCCTATGACATGAATGGGAAAAGTCACGAAAGAACGCGCGTTCATGAAGCACTGGCTTTAAAGGGAAGTAGACATGTGCAGAATGGAAACATTGGTTTCGTTTCGATACGTTATAGTTACATAAACTAGTTTAGGTAAATCTGTCAAATTCATTTGATTGCTTTGTTTCGTTTATTCAGATTCAATTTAATTCAAATTTTCCAAATGCGACCAAATTTGGAAAATTTTAATCAATTTGAATTCAAATTCTGTTCGAATTGCATTTGAATTCAAATTTAATTTGTTTTATTGGAAATTTGAATTTTGGAAGAGGGTTATATTATTTCTATTTCATTCTATTCTATTGTTTTTTTTCTGTTCTATTCTTTTCTATTATATTCTATTCTTGTATTTTCTACTCTTTTCTAATCTATTCTTTTCTATTCTATTAAAATTCAAAATTCTATTCAATTTTTGGGAAATGGTTCTTTCTATTTAGTTTTTTTTTATTTCTAATCTATTTCTTTAATTTTCTATTATATTATTTTTTATTTGTCTCACATTTAAATTTATTCTATTCGAAATTAGACTTTTGGAAGAAGGTTATATTCTATTTTATTTGATTCTTTTTTTTCTATTCTTTTCAATTCTGTCTTTTTCTATTCTATTCTGTTTTTCTATACTATTCTTTTCTTTTGTAATCAAATTTATTCTATTTGAAATTCAGAAGAATGTTTCTATTCTATCCTATTTGTTTCTATTCTATTCCTTTCCTTTTTCTATTCAATTTTATTCTGTTCTTTTATTTTCTATTTTATTTGGTTCTGTTTTCTGTTCACTTTTTTTATTATTCTTTTATTTTCTATTCTGTTCTGTGTTACGCTAGTATATTCTATTTTTTTATTTTCTATTTGATTCTTTTATATTCTTTTCTGTTCTATTCCTTTATTTTCTATTCTATTTAATTCTGTTCTTTTATTTTCTATTCTATTTGGTTCTGTTTTACTCTATTCTTTTATTTTCTATTATATTTGTTTATTTTCTATTCTATTTTTTTCATATTCTTTTATTTTCTATTCTGTTCTGTTTTATTCTATTCTTTTATGCTCTATTCTCTTCTTTTCTATTCTTTTTTGTTCTATTCCTTTATTTTATCTTCTATTCTATTTTTTCTGTTCTCATATTTTCTATTCTATTTTGGCTCTGTTTTACTCTATTCTTTAATTTTCTATTCTATTTGTTTATTTTCTATTCTATTTTTTTTATATTCCTTTTCTCTTCGATTCTTTTCTGTTCTATTCCTTTATTTTCTATTCTATTTTATTCTCTTTGGAAATTTGAAATGGAATTCGATTCGAAAACTGTTTCAATTTGAATTTCGGGCGAAATTTTTCAGTTTTGTCAAAATTCGTTACTATTGCAATTCGAATAATGAAAAATTTGTCCGAATTTCAATTCGGAACGAACCGCACATGTCTAAAGGGAACTGCCTCGCATTTTACCATTTCATTCTTCCAATATTATTATTATTATTATTATTATTATTATAATTATTATTAGTAGTAGCAGTAATAGTAGTAGTAGTAGTAGTAGTAATAGTAGTAGTAGTAGTAGTAGTAGTAGTAATAGTAGTAGTAGTAGTAGTAGTAGTAGTAATAGTAGTAGTAGTAGTAGTAGTAGTAGTAGTAGTAATAGTAGTAGTAGTAGTAGCAGTAATAGTAGTAGTAGTAGTAATAGTAGTAGTAGTAATAGTAGTAGTAATAGTAGTAGTAGTAGTAGTAGTAGTAATAGTAGTAGTAGTAGTAGTAATAGTAGTAGTAGTAGTAGTAGTAGTAGTAGTAATGGATCATATTCAGATTTGTTTTTATCTTGAACCTTGTCTTTGGTTCCTCTGAAGGCTAGCGTAGGACGCACGCGTATCAGTTATGTATTTTTTTTTTTATAATTTTCTTTGGTAAGATTCAATTGGAACCAATTTTTGATCAGATTTGTAGCCCGCAGTCGTTTCTTGATTTTAATCCCACTTTATATCCCCCCTCCCCCCACATCCCAGCGCACCCCGTGTCATCCGTCATGCCTAAAAATCGTTCCCGCTGCCAAAGTTCTCAGCGTGGTCGGTAATACAATCGCACAGCGGGAGGGTTCAGGTAGTACAATAGCAGATTTATTTGTATGTGATTGATAGTAACAATTTTTAATGTTTTTTTTTTTTTTTTTTCTATTTTCAGCAGAAACAAGTTTTTGCTGACGGGTTGCCATGGAAACAGCCGCGACAGATACACTGGCATCGCTTAAAGGCATCTTATAATACGGACATGCTCAACAACGATCTGGTTCCTACTTTAGCTCTGGTTCAGAAGGAGTGACAAACGCGTCAGAGGGAGCCAAGGAAACAAAAAGAGAACCTGTCACATAGGAGGATAGATTGAAACAATGGTACAAAAAAAAAAAAAATCATATTGCGGTATTATATGCTGGCTCCCTTTGATGATCAGCAATGAAATATCACTAATTTTATTTATTTATTACAATCCACTCTTTACAAATATATTGTACATTCACAATTTTCTGTTGAAATGTATCCAATGGCAATTTTTTAATATATATTTTTTTTGCTATGGAGAGAACGGGGGAGGGGTTAGACCCCCACACTGGGGGGAGATTTTCCCTCTTCATTTGTCCCGGTTGATCATTCTAACCAGGACTTAAGACTTCTTTCACTTCTTGCAAATTGGGAATGGGTGTTCCCACTTGCGATCCTTGTAGAGTGACCTACGCGTTTCGGAAAGTCACGCATAGGGCAGCCCATTCACTGGAATGGGCTGCCCTATGTGCGTTGTTTGCGGCAAACAGGCTCGATGACTACATTTTGGCCTTGAGCCAGGGGCGTTTTTCCACGCGTGTTTCCCGCAATTGTGGCACATATTGTCACGCGGCCATTGCGACAAAATCACACCGTGTTTGGGGTGCCATTAAGAATATAACATTTGTGGTCAATGATGCCCTTTTAAGGTCCACATGTTCCATATGTGCCCCTTTGGTAGTCAGAGGTGAGTGCCCCATAACCATGGGCGTGCGCTGGTCACCGCTAATCACCGCTTGACGTGCAGATTCCACCTGCTGATATTGCACCAATGCCCCCCGAAAGGGGCTCCTAAAAAAAATGGTAAAAAAATAAAAAGATTAAAATAATAAAAATAAAAAGCTACTGACTCCAACCTCTGCTCTACTGACACCGTCCATGTTTTAATACATTTGGGGTGCACACCCTAATGCAATAGGCTGCACACACCTATACCCATAACATTGGTGGTCAGTGATGCCCCTTTAAGGTCAATATGCTTCATACAGTGCCTTGAAAAAGTATTCATACCCCTTAAAATTTTCCATATTTTGTCATGTTTCAACCAAAAACATAAATGTATTTTATTAGGATTTTATGTGATGGACCAACAAAAAGCAGAGCTGCATGAGCAAAATGAGAATCACAATTTTCGCGGTGTAAAATCTTTCACATTATACAAAAGAAAAATTGGGCTAACTTTACTGTTTAGTTTTTTTTTTTAGTTCAATAGAGTAATTTTTTCAAAAAAAAATGCATTTGAAAGACCGCTGTGCAAATACAGTGTGACATAAAATATTGCAACAACCACCATT
The DNA here is from genome assembly GCF_042186555.1 of Aquarana catesbeiana. NCBI lineage: Eukaryota > Metazoa > Chordata > Amphibia > Anura > Ranidae > Aquarana > Aquarana catesbeiana. The sequence continues at coordinate 779,037,456 of NC_133325.1, read as the reverse complement.
TTATTCTCTAGGGTCTCTACTAAAATATATATATATATATATATATATATATATATATATATATATATATATATATATATATATATATATATATATATATATATATATATATATATAATGTTTGGTGGTTCTAAGTAATTTTCTAGCAAAACAAATGATTTTAACTTGAAACCAACAAATGTCAGAAAAAGGTTTAGTGTTTAAGTGGTTAAACGTTCCTCATTTACACATGAAGTCTATTCCTTTGACAAATTGTTACAATGTTTATACTTAAGTTCCACTGATAAAGAATGACACATAATTCTTGGCAGACTGCCCAGTTTTTCCTTCCTTTCTTATGACAGCTGTGGCTTCAGAAGAGCAGAAAAAATTCTTTGCATAGCAAGAATCATGAAACACTTTCGTCAAGATCTCAACGGGAAAAAATCGCGATAACGATTCTTGACGATTAATCGTGCAGCTCTTAGCTCTAACACAAAGTGGCAACATTTTTTACAAATAAATATGTGATAAGTGTGGGGTACATTTGTATTCAGCCCCCCTTTACTCTTCTGATACCCCTAACTAAAATCCAGTGGAACCAATTGCCTTCAGAAATCGCCTAATTAGTAAGTCCATCTGTGTTTTAAGGCTTGATATGTTTGGTATCTAATTACTTGATGCAGCCTCATTTTTTTCTTTTTTTTATATTTCTACCAAAAAAATTGGCTAGTATATTTTACTGAAAATATGGGTTGAATTAACAGGTGTGTTATATTGCAAGACATTAAAAAAAAATCACATTTACCAACATGTTATTTTCCAGGGTCTCCACTTTCTCCACCGTCGCCTCTTCACATCTAAAGGCAGAGCGGAAGAAGCAGATCCACATCAGTGCAGAGTGGAGGAGATATGGGAATGCTCTTTATGGCTGGCTACATCGAATACACCTACACCGACCCATCTGTGACAGCACAGAGATGACAAATTGTCTCGCCGCTCCACAGCTCGAAAAAATGCCGACTAAGCAGGAGCGCAAAGCGTTAATAGGATTTGCAAATGCAATAGCCTAGAGCCACACTAATCATGTAACTTACACCTGAAGCGCAATTTCTAATTTGCTGTTATCAATGCTTAAAAATAAAATCCATGTTTCTATATTTAGCTTGTAATTAAACAGATCGCCACCTGGTGGCGCAGTTGGCAGGATAGGCAAATATTAAAGCTGAAGCTTAAAGTGTTACTAAACCCACAACAGTAAAATCGGTCTGTACATGCAGTCACCGTGGAACCTCAGGGGTTAATCATCTGCATTATGTAAAAAAAGGTGTGATCCTGTCTTCTTTGTTTTCCCCCCCTTCTTCCACTGTCCCCAATCCATCTCCTGACTGAACAGAGCCTATGGAGTCACTCTGCACATGCTCAGTTTGGTGTGTATTGCTAGTGAGTTTTTTTTTTCTTGGGCGAGTGCTTGTGATCAGCACTGTCCAGACAGAGGGTCAGGGGTCCTGCAGCCTCATTGGACAATCAGAGGAGAATGAAAACTCCTCCTACAAGCTTTAACCAGACACTGATAGAAGTCACAAGACTGCTATATACCGCTGATGTGAAAAGGTATTTATCAGTTTATATTTACTAAAATAATTGCATTTCCATGTTCTGTGTACTGTGGGAAGCCAGATCTAGTGAATGCAGGCTCAGGTTTTTTATTACATATCGAATTTAAGACCCAGTGATGTAACTTTGCTTCTCTATGCAATGCAGACAGATTACGGCTGGTGGGAGGGGCTGGCAGGGGCTTTACAAAGCTGGAAACAGACAACAGGCGCACACACCGCTTCTGGCAACAAAAGGTGGACACACCCGATCCAAGGTGCTAATCCCGGGTCATCACCGTTGGTAATGTCAAGAAAAGAAGAAATTAATTGCACACTCAAGTCCAAAGGATGCTGTTAAAGTTTTCTTTATTGTTGTAAGCCAGACAAACTTGACAAGGATGAATAGTTGACGCGTTTCACATGAAAGAACCGTGTGTGAACAAGCAAGTTTCCTAAAAACATAACAGCACCCTGCCTTGGTACTCCTCTCAATAGCTTTCAGTCCTGATGCAACAGTGGACTGGCTCTTGGGAGGAGTTATGCTTTCATGGATAGTTGCCTTGATGATAGTTCCTATCATCTGGATCTCTTTAAGTTCAACTTTTTAAGACCTGATGAAGACCCTTCAAAAAATGTGTTGGCTTTTTATTGGGTACTGTGAGTAAAGACCTATATGTGGACTCCAACTCTAATCTGGCACACTGTATTTCTGATCTTGGTCCTGTTGCTGTAACATGACCCGTTAATTCTTCTGATTTTCAGATCTTTGCATCAGTTGTTGAGGTGGACAATGCACGCCCCTCCCAAGCTGCCATTCAAAGATAAAGGACTTTATTGACTACATGATCAAATACAGTGTTGATATTCGAATGCGTTTCACCCATCGGGCCTTATTCATAAGGGCCATCATAATAGCGTCATGGGCCCCTGGGCAAAGTAATACACTGGGGCCCCTACCAGGGATATGGTGATCCTGGTGGCAAGAAGTGGGTGTGACTAAATGATGCTAAATTATACTATGTATGGAGCTGCCGAAGCTCCACCTACTCCCATGCTGGCAGGGCAGAACATCTACAGCGTTTAGTCTAATCGTGCAGCCCTACAGTATGTCTCCTCTGTCACCTTCTCTGTACTGAAAAGAAAGACTGAGCGCCGACCGCCTGCTATTTTGGAGGAGACAGACTAAAGTAGTCAACAGTAGTCTTGTTCTTGTGAAATGACCATGCTGGAGAGGAGAAGAATTATTCACCAAAGAAACAAGCCCACAGCAATGCATGCCAGCTACTACACTAGTCTCTCTTGGACAACTCAGCCTAGATTGCTATTCTGGGGAGAGAAACTAAAGTAGTAACTGGGATATGTTGTTGTGGGCTTGTGTTTTTTTGAATGATTGCACTCATTTCCAGCGTGGCCATTCACAACAACACACTCCAGCTACTACACTAGTCTCTCTTGAACAACTCAGCCTAGATTGCTATTCTGGGGAGAAAGACTAGAGTAGTAGCTGGGATATGTTGTTGTGGGCTTGAGTTTTTGGGAATGGTGGCGCTAATATCCAGCATGGCCATCCACAACACATGCCAACTACTACACTAATATCTCTTGGACAACTCAGCCTAGATTGCTATTCTGGGGAGAGAGACTAATGTAGTAACTGACGCTTATCTCCAGCATGGTCAGCTGAGCACCAACCACCTGCCATTTCGGAGAAGAGAGACTACAGTAGTCAACTTGTGTTCTTGTGAAATGACCATGCTGGAGAGGAGCGGTATTATTAACCACAAGACCACTAAGACTAACCATTAAGACACAAGCCCACAGCAACACATGCCAGCTACTACACTAGTCTCTCCTGGACAACTCAGCCTCGATTGCTATTCTGGGGAGAGAGACTAGAGTAGAAGCTGGGATATTTTGTTGTGGGTTTGTGTTTTTGTGAATGATGGCGCTAATCTCCAGCATGGCCATCCACAACAACGCAAGCCAACAGTTACTACAGTAGTCTCCCTCCCTTTAAAGCAGTATTACACCCCAAACCAAAAATCCACAAAGACAAATTAGCATTTTTCAACCATGACCAATCCAGGAGTTAGGAAAACCACTGACCTGGCTTTAGTGACTCTACACTTGTGGTAAAATCAAGCCGGCAACTCGGTATGATCCAAACATAAAGGACTTTTTTGGCTACATGATCAAATAGAGTGCAGATACGCTAACGCATTTTGGCCATTAGCCTATCTGCATTGTATTTGACCATGTAGCCAATAAAGGCCTTTTCGGCCGTTTCCCAGGCTCTCCAGCGCCCCCCCGCCACTGGCCGTATGCGGTATTGCATGCCATTGAAGTCAATGCGGAACAAATTATTTTCATTTCCATTTACTTCAATGAGGAAACTCGCTTTGATATGCGAGTACTTTGGATTACGAGCATTCTCCTGGAACGGATTATGCTCGTAATCCAAGGTTCCACTGTACTAGCAGATTAAAATACACCAACATATTAAAGCCAAACTCCAGCTCACGCTTTATAATCAGTTACAGCAAACAGTCTATGTTCCTTTTCGGATAAAGGTTTTACATAAATAAATAAAAGCTGATCACTGAAAGCACCCCTGTCAGTGGCAAATGGTTTGTCTGATCCATCTAACTGCTATATCTGCAAAAGGGGCTTGTACGTTTGAAAAAACATCAGACTTACTGGTCTGATCACCAGGTGAAAATAAATAAAAGAAAGCCTAAAAGGGGAAACGAATGCAGTCATCACATCCATCGGTACGAATTGGTAAGCTGCAATATAATAAATATTTGCTTTCAGGTTTAATACCGCTTTAATATCTCTGAAATGATTGTAAAGTTTTTCACTAATGACACTCAGCACTCCACCAGCTGCTGCCGGCTCTTCTCGTTAACCTTTAGAAGTCTAAGTACTTCCCCCCGCTGGTGGGGGACCTCCGGGAATCTGGAGAGGAGAAGCTCAGGCAATGCTCCTCTTGTTTCCCAGTGAAATTAATAGTTCTCTCTTTTGGACAGCAGATGCCTGCAGTTTTTTTTTTTTGCAGGTAGGGGCATATACATTATATTACCAAAAGTATTGGGACACCTACCTTTACACGCACATGAACTTTAATGGCATCCCTGTCTTAGTCCGTAGGGTTCAATATTGAGTTGGCCCACCCTTTGCAGCTATAACAGCTTCAACTCTTCTGGGAAGGCTGTCCACAAGGTTTAGGAGTGTGTCTATGGGAATGTTTGACCATTCTTCCAGAAACGCGTTTGTGAGGTCAGACACTGATGTTGGACAAGAAGGCCTGGCCCGCAGTCTCCGCTCTAATTCATTCTAAAGGTGTTCTATCAGGTCCAGGTCAGGACCAGTCAAGTTCCTCCACCCCAAACTCGCTCATCCATGTCTTTATGGACCTTTCTTTGTGCACTGGTGCGCAGTCATGTTGGAATAGGAAGGGGCCATCCCCAAACTGTTCCCACAAAGTTGGGAGCATGAAATTGTCCAAAATGTCTTGGTCTGCTGACACCCTTCACTGGAACTAAGGGGCCTAGTCCAACCCCTGAAAAACAACCCCACACCATAACCCCCCTCCACCAAATGATTTGGACCAGTGCACCAAGCAAAGTCCATAAAGACATGGATGAGCGAGTTTGGGGTGGAGGAACTTGACTGGCCTGCACAGAGTCCTGACCTGACATCTTTGGGATGAATTAGAGTGAACACTGCAAACTAGGCCTTCTCATCCACATCAGTGCCTGACCTCAACCCGATAGAACCAAAGAAACAAAATAGCAGCTCTCTCAACAAAGGAAAGTCTCACTTGAATCTAGGGTGGCATCTCTCACTGGGTGCTCAGGCTGAACAGGTATCCCTTCCATGGTGTTATCCGTCAAAAAAAAAAAAGAAGAAGGTAGCCAGCATCTCCAGTAATCCAAATAAAAAGTCTTTATTGCTACATACAGGAATGGTGTAATGCTGTGATCAAAGCCTTTTTGTGCCGAAACGCGTTAGCATTTGCACTGTTCTTACACCATTCCTGTATGTAGCAATAAAGGCTTTTTATTTTGGATTACTAGAGATGCTGGCTACCTTCTTCTTTTTTTTTTTTTTGACGGCTCAACCCAATAGAGACACCTTTGGGATGAATTAGAGCGGAGACTGCGAGCCAGGCCTTCTCGTCCAACATCAGTGCCTGACCTCACAAATGCGCTTCTGGAAGAATGGTCAAACATTCCCACAGACACACTCCTAAACCTTGTGGACGGCCTTCCCAGAAGAGGTGAAGCTGTTATAGCTGGAAAGGGTGGGCCAACTCAATATTGAACCCTATGGACTAAGACTGGGATGTCATTAAAGTTCATGTGTGTGTAAAGGCAGGCGTCCCAATACTTTTGGTAATATAGTGTATCTATCGGGAAACAAAACACTTGAGTATAAATAAATTAAAAATCAGGCCAATGAAATGAATGAACGCCCAAGTGCGTGGCTTAGGCGCGCTTTCTCACACCAGGAGAAAAGCATTTAGAAGACCCCCCCGGTGTGTATGGGGCTTAAATGTTGAAGACGGATTCACAGAGCTTTTAAGACCATTTGGACCTTCTGGTCTATCTTCTGCTTTGGGGCTTGCAATGTTTCTTTTTATACCAAATCTGCACTGGCTGTAATTTTTTTTATTTTTATTATTTTTTTTTTATAACATGTTTCCTTTAAAAAAAAAAAAAAAAAAAAAACAATCTAAACAAATGAACAATGCCAATAAATTTTGAACCCGATACAAATCCTTCAGCAACCAAAAGAGAGGAGCAGATGGCGATTTATTTTGGAAGGGGGCGGGGTTGGGGGGGCGCACAGCAAGAGGATCTCCTTAATCTCATCACAGCCAAAGTGGATTCTGTTCTCTTCCGTAAGGTGTGTTACCACCAGCCTGCTGCAGAGTACGGAGCCCAGACTGCGCTGAAGGTGGGTCACATGGGCACAGAGTTTGTATACCCATGAATATGACCGATTTATACCACCTTATTAATCGCTTCCATACCGGGCTTATTCTGGCACTTCTCTCCTACATGTAAAACGCATCATTTTTTTGCTAGAAAATTATTCAGAACCCCCAAACATTATATTTTTTTTTTTAGCAGACACCCTAGGGAATAAAATGGCGGTCGTTGCAACTTTTTATCTCGCATGGTATTTGCGCAACAATTTCTCAAACGCTTTTTTTGGGAAAAAAAACAATTTATAATTTAAAAAATAACAAAACAGTAAAGTTAGCCCAATTTTTTTGTATAATGTGAAAGATGAAGTTACGCTGAGTAAATAGATACCCAACATGTCACGCTTTAAAATTGCGCACGCTCGTGGAATGACGCCAAACTTCGGTACTTAAAAATTTATATAGGCGACGCTTTCAAATGTTTTACAGGTTACATGTTTAGAGTTACAGGGGAGGTCTAGTGCTAGAATTGTTGCTCTCGCTCTAACGCACGCGGCGATACCTCACATGTGTGGTTTGAACAGCGTTTACATATGTGGGCGGGACTTACGTGTGCCTTCGCTTCTGAGCGTGAGCTACCGGGGACAGGGGCGTTTTAAATTTTTTTTAAATTTTTTTTTTACTTTATTTTTTTACATTTTTTTTTTATCACTTTTATTTCTATTACAAGAAATGTAAACATCCCTTAGGAATCGTTCGTGACAGGTCCTCTTTATGGAGAGATGCGGGGTCAATAAGACCCCACATCTCTCCTCCAGGCTGGAAAGCATGAGATCGGAAAAAAAAAAAATCCACGATCTCATGCTTACCAGCCGCGATCGCGGCTTTGTTTACACCCGCGGCCCGGACGTGATGTCATAACGTCGCGCCCGGGCCTCCAACGGTCATAGAGGTGACTGGTGACCATCTGGTCACCGGAAATCTCTATGGTTATCATCCGGTGACAGGCGATTCTTTCTCCGCGTCACCAATGGCACAGAAGAGCCCGGAGAAGCACCGGATGGCATGGGGAGGGGGGGTATGTCCCCTCCCGTCGCCTGTTGGCGGAACTGCCACTATGATCGTTCTTATGGTGCACAGAACTGCTGCCTGAAAGCAAGGATATCTTAATGATGCCTGTAGCTGCACCCATCATTCAGCTATTCCCACTGAAAGTCAAGGACGTCATACGACGTCCTTGGGCTGGAAGTGGTTATTCACAAAGCATTGCACCGCGCTTTGGGATACCATTCAGCATGAACGCTCTTCGTGTGTTTTGCAGTGATTGCGGCACAATTTTGGGGTGCGTTTGTCGCCCCCAAAAGAAGCTCCTGCTCCTTTTTTATTAAACGTCAAGCTTCATGCGATTTTTAAACTCACATTTTGCTACGATTGCCACAATCCTTTGCGGCAAAACATTGGACCCGATTTGGGATGCCATTCAGAACAAATGACACCCAAATGCTCTTCATGTGTTTTGCAGAGATCGCAGCACGATTTAATGAGCGTTTGTTGCCCCAAAAGAAGCTCCTGCTCCTTTTTGGGGTTTACAAGCTTTATGAGATTTTAAAAACATTTATTTTGCTGCATGACAATCGCTGCAAGGTTCGTGGTGCCATTTAGAATGAAAGGCACCCAATGTTTTGCAGCGATTGCTCCGTGATTCGGAATTGCGGGCAGAGTTGCGGTGAATCTGCCAGTAATTCCAAATCGCAAAGTGTTAATCGGGCCTGATTAGACATGCGCGATTAGTTTTGTCTCAAATTCGTTTTTTAACGAATTTCGACAAATTCGGAAATATACGAATTAACGAAAACCCGTTTAACAAATTTTTCCGAATATTCGAATATTTGAAAACTCATAAATTCGGAAATTCGAAAATGATCCGAAAATTCAAAAACCCAAAAATTCCAAAATCTGAAATAACTAACTAATAATAACTTAACTATTACCAACTATTAAATTATAGGTATTGGAATTTCCTTTCAAATTTGATTTGCACCTGAAACGGAGAACAAATGAAACCACCAAGCTCCTCATTCACTCCCTGGTTATCTCTCACCTTGACTATTGCAACTCCCTTCTCATTGGCCTGCCTCTCCATAGGCTCCTCCCCTCTTCAGTCTATCATGGATGCTGCTGCCAGACTTATCCACCTTACCAACCGCTCAGTGTCTGCCAACCCTCTCCTCCAATCCCTACACTGACCACCACCCCTCTCCTCCAATCCCTACACTGACCACCAACCCTCTCCTCCAATCCCTACACTGACCACCAACCCTCTCCTCCAATCCCTACACTGACCACCAACCCTCTCCTCCAATCCCTACACTGACCACCAACCCTCTCCTCCAATCCCTACACTGACCACCAACCCTCTCCTCCAATCCCTACACTGGCTCCCAATCACCCAGAGAATTCAATTCAAAATACTAACCACAACATACAAAGCCGTTCACAACTCTGCCCCGAGCTACATCACCAATCTTGTCTCCAAATATCACCCAAATCGTCCTCTCCGCTCTTCTCAAGACCTCCTACTCTCAAGCTCTCTCGTCTCCTCCTCCCATGCTCATCTCCAGGATTTCTCCAGAGCCTCTCCCATCCTCTGGAACTCACTACCTCAACCTGTCTGGCTATCCCCTACTCTTGCTACCTTCAGGTGATCCCTGAAAAATCATCTCTTCAGTGAAGCCTATCATGTCTCCAACTAATCTTTTACCACTTCCATCAGCTCATTCCCCACAGTTACAACCTTTTGTACCACCTGCCCCACCCTATTAGATTGTAAGCTCTTGTGAGCAGGGCCCTCTTAATCCTCTTGTATTTTAATGTATTAGAACTGTATTGTCTCCCTTTTATATGGTAAAGCGCTGCGTAAACGGTTTGCGCTATATAATTCCTGTATAATAATAATAATAATAACAGGGAGGCACCGGACCCCTGCTGCAAGCCACTGCAGCTAGCGTGAACCCAGCCTAAGGCATGGTTCAGTAGGTTTGGTGTGGAGGAACTTGGTTGGCATCCATAGAGCCCTGACCTCAACCTTACTGATTGAAAGACATGGTTTGATGGGTTTTGTGTGGAGGAACCCGAGTGGTCTCCATAGAGCCCTGAACTCAACCCTACTGAACATCTTCGGGATGAATTGGAAGGGTGATTGCAAGCCAGGTCTATTTATCCAACATGAGTACCCAACCTCCCAAATGTTCTTTTATGGCTGAATGTGTTGAGAAGGTTGAGAAAGGCTGGTATGGCCGCAAATGGTCATCAACTCCACATGTCCATGGTTTTAGAATGGGATATCCAACAAGCTCATATAGACATGATGGTCAGGTGTGCACAAGCTTTTGGCCATATAATGTAGATATAGATAAGATAAATAGTATACAAAACATCAAGTACATCTGAGTGCTACACATCTGCATACCATAAACATAAGCTCCTATAATGGACATCAAACGGGTATTTTTTTTTTTTTTTTTTTTACATTTATTAAATCAGTGTGATGCTCCCTTGCACAGGGCAATGAAAGCTCCTACAGACCAAAAAATGAACTTTGACTTAATCATAAAGCTTTGTCCTTTAACCGTGTAACTAGGAAAAAAAATAATCAATTCCTAATTTTCACCATCACTAACAATAGTCTCTTTAATAGGCCGGTGAATAATCGGCACTGTTAAATCAGCTTATCGGGCCCTTCTGAGCCAGCAGATCACACAGCAGCTCAATGTGAACCATTGATTATCTGAATGTAATAAACAATCTTGCATTCCTGCACAGAGCCCGAAGATGGGACGTGGAAATATTAAAAAGAGCAGAAAACGATGACAGGACAAGAGCGCAAACGTCAGATTTATAACCACAATCAGGGGGAAAATGATACTCTTGGGAGATAAATTGATCCGCAGAGACGGACGGTGAGGAAGTTGGTGTAGATTAATGTGGAGAGGAAATTTTGGAGCTCAGCAAAACTTCTCTGACTGCTACGGAGGCCATATATATAAATCGGCAATCAGTGATATTAACACCAGAGATTTCAAGTTCTTCCAGTAATGTAAAAAGTCCCATTTAGACCTTAAATTGTCATCGATCAACCGCTGAAGTTATTATTAAAGGATAGCTGTACTTTTAAACCACATTTGTTCTTATTTAGGGACTCCAAGCAACTTTCATGGTAAATCTAATAGTAGTTTGTCAAATTCAACTGGACCTGTTACTGTAATGTTAAAGATATTCTGGAGCTTCTCCAAGCCGTTTCTTTAGTTCTAATGAGTGTCAGGAACATACTCAAGCATTTACAGTATAGCCACAAAAGTAGCGGAATTACCTTAATCCAATCACCATTGAAGGTGTAGATCAGGGTTTCTCAAACATGGAACTCTAGGGTTCCTCCAGAGGTTACTAGGGGTCCCTTGAGGGTTCCTCCAGAGGTTGCTAGGGGTTCCTTGAGGGTTCCTCCAGAGGATGCTAGGGGTTCCTTGAGGGTTCCTCCAGAGGATGCTAGGGGTTCCTTGAGGGTTCCTCCAGAGGTTGCTAGAGGTTTCTTGAGCAATGAGCAATATCTGCCTCTCAGATAAGTTTCCACTGCCACCATTGATCTTTTTAGCTATCTGTAAGGGGGTAATTCTTCCCAATGGCCATTATACTGAAGTATCATGAGTTGTAGCTATTTTAATTTTTGGTAGGGGTTCCATGAGACCGGAAAGTTATTTTAAGGACTCCTCTGTGTTGAGAAGGTTGAGAAAGGCTGGTGTAGATGTTGATTGCCAAGAACAGGATGGGAGGTAAGAAAAGTAGTTGAACCATCCTTTTCTGGTTAAATAATCAAATCCTTGGTGTCAGAAAGTCTACATACAGTAGGTGTTAACTTCCTATTTATTATCTATAGAACGAGGTGCCATCACCCATTGGGTGGTGCCATTATCCCTTATAATTGACCATGGATACACTCAACTTTTTTACCCCACAGGAAGCCATGAAATAATTTTGGCTCTCAGAAAACCCCTTATGAAATCAATTCTTCGGGGGATTGTGAGAAGAATGCACTTAACATAGTTGGTCTGTGAGAATAATTACCCACTTTGAGTGGTGGTCACAATGTCACTCTTACCAACAGCTAAAACGATCATTGGTGTCATGCCACTGGCTCTTCCAAGTGGCAATAGACAGAACTATCTAGGCACCGTCAGATGGGAAGTCAATCAGATAAAACTCAAGGGATCTCTAGCAACATCTGGAGGATCCCTAGAATATCATGGAACCCTGACTGGGAATGACTGCACTGGACAGAGGAAACCTTTACAGGACTTTCTAACAATTTTACTTGTAGTGCCTTGAAGGTCCTCCGGAGGTTTCCTCTGTCTAGTGTATTCATGCACAGGTGTTGATTTCAGCTCATAAAAACACAAAATTGGGAAGAAAGGGAAAGAGTTATCTATGGCATAAAGGCAGGGTGGAGAAATGCACCTAGGTAGAGCATGTAGATCAACCATTCTCAACTGGGGTTCCATGGAACCCTAGGTCGCCTCCAGAGGTTGCTAAGAGTACCTTGAGCTGCGGCTGGTTGACCTTCCATTTGATGGTTCCTGCATAGTTCCAGGACCAACAACACTTGGCAAAGTCAGCAGAATGACACCAATTATCTATTTTAGCTGTCTGCAAGGGTTGCAATATTCCTACTGTCCACCAATGTAAGGGGCCATTGACTCCTGAAAAATTGATTTGAGTAAGGGGTCCTTCAAGGACCCGAAATTAATTTAGGGGTTCCTCCAGGCCAGGGATCTCCAAACTTTCTAAACAAAGGGCCAGTTTACTGTTTTTAAGACATGGGGGGGGGGGGGGGGCAGCCTGTCAGTATGAAATACCCTGACGTCAATGGGAATAAACAATGCCTCATCATTGTTATTAGTGGGAGGAATAGTGCCCCATCATTGGCATCAGTGGGAAGAATGGTGCCCCAACATTGGCATCAGTGGGAGGAATGGTGCCTCATCACTGATCTCAGTGGGAGGAATAGTGCCCCATCATTGGTATCAGTGGGAGGAAGGAGGAATAGTGCCTCATTGTTGGTCTCAGTGAGAGGAATTGTGCCCCCTTGTTGTTGTCACTGGGAGTAACAACGCCCCAAGGGCTGGATATAGGCAAGCAAAGGGACTCAGTTTGGTGACCACTGCTCTAGGCTACAAAGGTCGAGAATGGTTGATGTAGATCAAATAGACCTTTGAGTGAGAACTACATCTTAAGGGTATCTGCTGGGATCTGAAGTCCTTCATTGGAGGGATGGCTTTTGATGGGCTATGCAAGTCTGGATAATGGGTTGATGGAAAAAGTGTGACTCCCAGAATGCACTGGGAGCTGTTCCCTTAAAACTGCATAATGCACAAGCACAAAACTCTCTAATACACAAAGTAAAAAGATCTATCTGTGTCTGTACCCTGCCTCTGCATGCGGTGTTCAGAATTCAAAATGCCATCCCATAATTGTTAGACCCTGTAACTAAAGCTTGCCTGTTTTTATGGGCTCCAGACACCAACTTGCCATTGCACACCATGCCGTTCAATTCACCAGCAGCCCATCCCCCACTCCACCCAGATTTGAGTTGGAAAACTTCACTTCTGCCTGAAACTAAACTTGCATAAAAGTTTTATAATAAAACCTTCAGTACAACGCTTCTACAACTCACACTTCAATAAAGAAACTCCACGTGCAAACCGGCTGATAACATTTGCTGACATTCTCTGTCCTGAGCGGAGATCTCCTTTAAGCACTCCAGTGCTGAGAGCAACATCAAAAGATGAACCCAAACCACAAGATATCGATCGGACCCCGGAGTTCTTACTCTCAGGTCGCCATGAGAGGGAATTTAGGTTTGTGGCAAGATACAAATATGTACAAATGAGGGATGAAAAGAAAAAGTCGATGTTTGTTCCCAGCGAAGGACGCGCAAAAGTCACAAGCCGGTCAAGCTCGACTTTTATTTATTTAGTTGAGTTGTGCTCACAGTATTGTGTGTGAATGTATAGACTGGGGGGGGGGGGGTCATCAAAATACGGCCCATGGGTTACATCCCGTCCGCTACAAGATTGTATCCATCCTCCAGCCAGGAGGATCCTCAATGTGCCCTGATTGAGGAGGAAGGTCAGTGGCTGCGTATGGCTCGGCTTCTGATGTAAGGGGGAACTCTGATGGGAACACTTAGGTAAGGGGGACTCTGATGGGGACCTTGATGTAAGGGGGACTCTGATGTAAGGGGGGACTCTGATGTAAGGGGGGACTCTGATGTAAGGGGGGACTCTGGTGGCAACACTTAAGTAAGGGGGACTCTGATGTAAGGGGGAACTCTGGTGGCAACACTTAAGTAAGGTGGACTCTGATGGGGACCTTGATGTAAGGGGGACTCTGATGTAAGGGGGAACTCTGGTGGGAACACTTAGGTAAGGGGGACTCTGATGGGGACCTTGATGTAAGGGGGAACTCTGATGTAAGGGGGAACTCTGATGTAAGGGGGAACTCTGATGTAAGGGGGACTCTAATGTAAACACTGATGTTGGGAGCGGGGACTCCAATCGGAACCCTGAGGTGAGGGGGGACTCTAATGGGGACACTGATGTAAGCGAGGTCACCAATGGGGACCCTGGTGTAAGTGGAAACTCTGATGGGGATCCTGATGTAAGTGAGGACCCTGATGGGCACCCTGATGTAAGGGGGGACTCTAATGGGAATCCTGGGGTGGGGGGGGCTCTGATGGGGACCTTGATATAAGGAGGGACACTGATGGGGATCCTTGTGTAAGTGGGGACCGGGATGTAAGGACCCTAATGGGGGCCCTGATGTAAGGGGGGCTCTGATGGGAACCCTGGGGTAAGGAGGCAAACAACCACCCCACCCCCACCGCACCTCAAGCCCCCACACCCCCCCTCGCTGTCTGCCGGACCACTGGCACGTACCCCATCTAGGAGGCGGGCACATCGGGCAGCAGCGGGGATCGGGCATCGGTGGGCACATCAGGCAGTGGTGGGGATCGAGTATCAGTGGGCACATAGGGAAGCGGCAGGGATTGGGCAGCAGCGGGGACATCTGGCATTGGCGGGGATTGACCATAGGCGGGCACATCGGGCGGTAGCGGGGATCAGGCAGCGGTGGGCACATCAGGCAGTGGCAGTAATCGGCGGCCACATCGGACAGCGGTGGGAAACAAGGCATCAGCGGGCACATCGGGCAGCGGCGGACATCAGGCTGCGGCGGGCATCAGGAAGCGGCTACTGTGTCTTCTCCTTGCTTCCACCATGCTTCTCCTCCCCTCCTCCTAGGTGTCAAATAGGATTTAACCTTTGGGAAGTATCTCACTAAAACTGATATTTCTATTGCAGGGGATGCCTAAAATCTGACTTGTATCTTAGTGCAGACTTCTAGGAAAGTCAGTGAGCCAATCACACAAGCAGGAAATGACATTTTTGGAGGCGTTCTGTACACCAGGTGGCCATATTGCATTGGCTTTTGCAGAAAACTACAGTGGCGGCAGATTGAAAAGGAAAGGTCGTTTTTAATAATATTCAATTACAATATGACTTTTGTAGCAATTGTATCCGCTATATTATTAGTATTTATTATTTGCTATATTTTTTTTTGGAGTGGAGTTACCCTTTAAGTTTCTTTTAAAAATTGTTATTGCAGAGAAGATGAGATAAATGTGCTTTTTATATTGCAGGGGGACGGATGTCTTCCCCTTTAATGGGCAGCGATGTTATTTACAGCGCTTGTTGCGGTGCATTGTGGGAAGGCAGCGGGAAGAGGCCGGTCCATGCAGAAATCTGCATTCTGCTAAAAATAGATCATTGCTCAAATAATAAGCGGTCATTCCTACACGTGCAGCGGGAATACGGCGTCACAATCACTATCTGTATAATCGCAGATTGACGAGGACGACAGGATGGGGAGGGAATGCGCCGCTCGCTAAACGCCAAGATATTTCCGACTGACTTCCATCTTCACATCCAGGGAAACCGAGGAATCCAAACCACCAATTCCGTCATTCCTCTCCTACATGTAAAAATCATCTTTTTTTTTTATTTATTCCTAGAAAATCACAAAGAACCCCCAAACATTATATATATATATATATTTGTAGCAAAGACCCTAGAGAATAAAATGATGGTCGTTGACATTTTTTTATGCCAGGCGGTATTTGCGCAGAAATTTTTCAAACGCAATAAAAACAAAACAAAAAAAAAATACACTTTGATTGAATTTTAATTAAAAAAAACACAGTGCACTATATTACCAAAAGTATTGGGACACCTGCCTTTACACGCACATGAACTTTAATGGCATCCCGGTCTTAGTCCGTAGGGTTCAATATTGAGTTGGCCCACCCTCTGCAGCTTTAACAGCTTCAACTCTTCTGGGAAGGCCGTCCACAAGGTTTAGGAGTGTGTCTATGGGAATGTTTGACCATTCCTCCAGAAGGGCATTTGTGAGGTCAGGCACTGATGTTGGATGAGAAGGCCTGGCTCACAGTCTCCCCTTAAATTCATCCCAAAAAGGTGCTCTATCGGGTTGAGGTCAGGACTTAAGGTTTGACCTCATATCATATGGTTTCGGTAAATCCGAAGGAAAAAAAGTCTACAGAAAATTGTATAGTGTGTATCCAGCTTAAGACTGGGACGCCATTAAAGTTCATGTGCGTGTAAAGGCAGGCGTCCCAATACTTTTGGCAATATATAGTGTATATAACCCAATGTTTTGGTAAAATATAAAAGATTATGTTACGCTGAGTAAATAGATACCTAACATGTCACGCTTTAAAGTTGCGCACACTCATGGAATGGCTCCAAACTTCGGTACCTAAAAATCTCCATCGGCGACGCTTTAAAATTTTTACAAGTTACCAGTTTAGAGTGACAGAGGAGGTCTAGCGCTAGAATTATTGCTCTCGCTCTGACGTTCGCAGCGATATCTCACATGTGCGGTGCAAACGCCGTTTACATATGCGGGCGCGAGCCACGTATGAGTGTGAGCACAAGGGGATGGGGGTGTTTTTGAACATTTTTAATATTTTATTTACTTTTTTTTTTTTTTTTTTTACACTGCCCCTTTTAATTTTTTTTTTTTTTTTTTTTCTTTTATGATCACTTTTATTCCTATTGCAAGAAATTTAAACATCCCTTGTAATAGAAATAAGGCATGACAGGTCCTTTATATGGAGACATCTGGGGTCAGTAAGACCCCAAATCTCTCCTCTACCCTGGAAAGCATGAGATTAAAAAAAAAAAAACACAAACACAAAAAAAAAAACACAAAAAAAGACACAAAAAAAATAATTAAAAAAAACACAAAAAAATAATAATAAAAAAAACACAAAAAATAATAATAATAAAAGAAAAAAAACCAATCGGTCTCTGCTTTCTAGGTGGGAATAAACAGCAGTATTTACATCTGCCAGAGCCGGAAATGACATCAACGTCGCTTGCGGCCTCCCAGGATCATAGAGATGACCGGGGACCATCCCCAGGGCACCGATATGTTATTATAACATTATATTAAATCTGAACTCCAGCCAAAAAAAAAACTCTAAGGCCTGGTTCACAGCTATGCGTTTTTTTTAGTGCGGTTTCAGTTTTGCAAAAACACACTATAGTACATGGTTTCCTATGGGTCACGTTCACATCTGTGCGTTTTCCACCTGTGCGGTTTTTTTTTTTTAGAAATGGTCAGAATTTTAAATTTTTTTTCCCCGCAGCAGGTTGCATTTTTTTGGTTCCATAGACTTCAATTGAAAACACAGTGCTTGCTGTGATTTTTTTTTCTGGTTTCTCCCTCAAGACAACAGACACTTTCCAAAAAAAAAAAAAAAGCGCAAAACGCATAAAAAAAACACATTAAAAACGATTGTGAAAAAATGCAAAACGCATATGGAAAACGCATCAACCAGGGATTCTGCCCGCGATTCAAACACCCCCCCCCCAGGTGTGAGCGGATCCTAATTTAAATGTAAAAATCCATTTTGTGTGCACCAAATGTGTTTACAAACGCAGATATTACCTTGTAAAAATAGTAGTGAGGTCATCACTGTACTATATGTAGCCTGTGCAGAGAGCAAAGCTGTGGGAGGGGCCAGCAGGCTCCACCCATGACTGGCTGCCTGCAGGAAACTACAGGAGAGGGTGGAGTCAAGACCAGTCACCCTGCACATGGAAAGAAAGTAGAGATGTGGGAGGGGCCCAGCAGGCTCCACCCATGACAGGCTGCCTGCAGAAAACTACAGGAGGGGGGCGGAGTCAAGTCCAGTCACCCCACACAAGGGGAAAGAGTAGAGCTGTGGGAGGGGTCTAACAGGCTCCACCCACTGCCGACTGCCTGCAGAAAACTATAGGAGGGGGTGGAGTCAAGACCAGTCACCCCACACAAGGGGAAAGAGTAGAGCTGTGGGAGGGGTCTAACAGGCTGTGACCGGTCTTTCTTTATTAAAGGAAGTCTCACACTGGATTACTGCACAGATCTGGAAGAAATAAACAAAGCTCACCAAGATTCTAGAAGAATACACATACCAAATGTATTTGGACAATTCATCTTGGAAAACAGCAAGTACATTCGATCTGTGCGATATGGGGCAAGACTGAATGCTGCTGGGTAATTTTTTTGTCAGGTCAAAAGTTCTTCATACAGCAAATTAGGTAAATGTTGCATTGTGGCCACTAGATGGCGATAATGTTCATAGAAAATATATACTTATGTCCTATGATCTTCAGCTCCATCTAGTGGCCATATTTACTGATTTTTTTTTTTTTTTATGAAGAGTGTCCAATCTGGAGAGAAAATAGATCAGTAACCATCGGTTTAGTCTCTTTGTTTTATATGATGAACAGCTTTGCAATTTTTTTTTAAATACACCCAAAAGTGATGGGAACTCCAACATTTCACAGAACAGGAGTAGAAGGGAACTTGTCCAATAGGAACATTTTTTCCAGCAAGAAATATTTAAGAGGGGGATTCCTCCTCACTTTGGAGATTTCCTCTCACTTCCTGTTGTGTCTCCAGGACAGTCAAAAAATATCGCTTTGCAGCACTGGGGTTCTTGATTCAAATCCCAGTGAGGACACTGTCTGCATGGAGTTTGCATGTTCTCCCTGTGCCTGTGTAGGTTTCCTCTGGGTACTTCGGTTGCCTCCCACACTCCAAAGACATGCTGGTTGGTCATTTGGCTCCCTGTCTAAGTTGGACCTAGAATGTATGAATGTGAGATAGGGGGCTTAGACTGGAAGGGTCTCATGTGAACATGCAGTATGTAAAGCATGCAAATTGCCAGTGCTATATAAATACCTGCAATAAAGAAAAAAAAAAAAGATATATAGATTTATATGGATAAACAGATATCTTTCATTTTATGTATCATTCATATATATATATATATATATATATATATATATATATATATATATATATATATATATATATATATATATATATATATATATATATATATATATATATATATATATTAGATATAGATAGATATATATAGAGAGAGAGATAAAATAAATGTTTTATATATATATATATAAAATTAGAGAGAGAGAGAGAGAAGAGAGAGAAGAGAGAGAGAGAGAGAGAGAGAGAGAGAGAGAGAAAATAAATGTTCTCTCTCTCTCTCTCTCTCTCTCTCTCTCTCTCTCTATATATATATATATATATATATATATACACACACACACAGTATAATATAAATGAATATAAATAAATTAATGATACATAAAAAAAAAAGAGAGGGCTCAATTTCTCAGCACTTTTCGTAGACCTTGCGCCACTTCCTCAGTATTTATATATATATGTATAAAATCCTATAAACATTAAATTACAAGCCAGTAAAATGTCAAATACATCATCAGACAACAAATGTCCTTATAAATTATAACCTACATATGTGTACAGAATTTAATTCAGAAAAAAAAAAAAAACAATCCAAGATCGCTTCCTTCTGCTAACACTCCAATTTATGGCGGTGCTTTTGCCTTTTTTTCTTAAACTAAAAGAAAAAAAAAATTGGATGGACATTATGACCAACACCAATCTGATAAGCGCTTTGATTCACTAGAGAGAAAAGTGTTATAAAATTATTATTATTATTATTATTATTATTATTATATGATGACTATTGTTATTATATGATGATCATGATTATTACTAGTAGCAGTATTATTGGTTTTATAATATTATATGATTATATGATGATTATGAGTATTATTATTACTAGCAGTAGCATTATTAGCATTATTTTTGTTATTATATTATTATTATTATTGTTATTATTATTATTATATGATGATGATGATGATTAGTAGTAGCATTGTTATTAAATTATTTATATTATTATTATTATTATTATTATATGATGATGATTAGTAGTAGTATTTGTAGCATTGTTATTAAATTATTTATATTATTATTATTATTATTATTATTATATGATGATGATTAGTAGTAGTATTGTTATTAAATTATTATTATTTACTTCATGAGGCTACAAAAACATACAGATATAAAAATAAAAAAAATTGATATGGTCATGGTGCTTAGCAGAGGTTTTCTTTTTTTCTTTTTAACATATTACATATCTAGCAGTCCTTTTAAAGCACAAAAGCCCGGCAGCGTCTAGGCGAAATCCCCAAAGTCAAACTTTACGTTGAAAAAAAAAAAAAAGGAAAAGAAAAAAAAAGTGCATAAACAGATCTGCGAAGTGCTAAGAGAAAAGTTCTGTCTTTACTCAGAGTGGATTAAAGACTTGTATATTCAAAATGAATATTTTACATTTCTTTTTTGAATTTTTAACATCTGAGTCAAGCACTTTGGATAAAAAAAAAATGCAATATTCATGCAATCAGACAGCCTGACATCGAATGTATCTCCCCCTCTCCTTTATCAAAGTGGGGATGTGGACGGAGGACACAAAGGAAACATTCTTATGGAGCTTCCCAAAGCATTCTGAAAATCTCGCTACAATGTTGCCTGTTCTAGTCTATACCCCAACTTCTACAATAGCTACTTGCTAGTCTTAACTTCTTGTAAATTGCAGCAATTTAGCAAAGAAAATCAAACATAAAACAGATCACGGTATTTTTTTGTTTTTTTTTTGTTTTTTTTATTGTTTGGAAAAATAAAAAGTAAATAAATAGCTTCAAAATATTACTCACCTACAGTCTAGTGTTGTCTCCCGCAGAAACACCTTCCCACCACTAGAGGCCTCCAGTCTTCTGATTGAATGACAGCCAGTGTCATTCAATCCTTTGTCTGGGCCCAGACAGTCATGGCCATCAAACCAGCATGAGCTCAGAGTTCCACTAAGCACTGTGTATTAGATACTCAAGATTCTTCAGGGGAAGAGGCTCTTCAAAAAAGGGACAAGATTGGGGGGGACAGGCGGTGGGACAGGTAAAGTGAGGACTTTGCCTTCCTTAGTTTCACTTTTCCCCTTATTAACATGTGAAGGAAATAAATAAAATCTTTCTGTTTTCATTACATACCTTATTTTATACCCAGTGACGTCATCACTGAGTCTCTGTGCTCCTCTATGGAGAAGCTCACAGTGTGCGGTGAAATCAGAGTAAGCCAATTCAGTACAGGAGAGGAGCCGACTGTACAATTGTGCAAGACTGAAGGGAAGGCCGAAAGTCAGAATTAAAGTGGTTGTAAAGTCTTATATATATACACCTAGTAAAGTGACTGGCCCCAGTTGATATATAGAGGATTTGTTTCATACCTGTGTAAGTTATACCTGTTTATCTGCAGCCATAGGTGTGCACAGCCTATTACATTTGGGTGTGCACCCAAAAGCTTAAAGTGGTTGTAAACCCTTACAGACCACTTTTACCTACAGGTAAGCCTAGATTAAGGCTTACCTGTAGGTCCAAGAAATATCTCCTAAACCTACACAGTTTAGGAGATATTTGCAAAAAGACAGGCACCGCTGTCTACGGCGCATGCCCCTTTCAGGACACCGGGCACATGAATTCCCACGGTGGGGGTTGAGGGGGGTGTTTTTTGAAGCACTGATTAGAGCCAGAGGAGCAAATAGGCTTCAAAATAGGGTGGGCTCGGGGCGCAGAGTATTGCGTCCGGAGCCCACCCGGATGTGTTGCAACAGCGAATGAATATATGTTGCAACACTGATCCTCCTCCCGGCCAATCAAGAAGCGGGTCTGATACCCATCACCCGATTGGCTGGAAGGACAGGCGATCCTATTGGGATGCCTAGGAGAAGAAGGGAGGAGCCACACAGAAGACACAGCAGCCCGCCCGCCATCCACAGAAGCCCACAGCCGCCAGAGCCTGCAACCTGCCGCTGCCTGCCGCTGCCCGCCGCTGCCACTGGAGCCCGCCATCTGCCGGGGCCTGCTGTTGCCAGCCGGGGCCTGCTTTGGTAAGTGCGGGGGGGTGAGGGTGCTGACTGAGATGCCACAGACCAACGAGGGAGGTTGTTTGCCACCGCCCCCCCCCCCCCAAAAAAAAAAAAAAAACACCGGTAGCCACTGGTAGAGGAGAGAAGGCTGTAGACCATTGGTGCCCACCCTGTGGCCCTCCAGCTGTTGCGAAACTTTCAAGTCTTATGAAGCATTGCAAGGCTGACAGTTACAAGCATGACTCCCAAATGCAGAGGCATGATGGGACTTGTAGTTTCGCAACAGCTGGAGGGCCACAGGTTGGGCACCCATTGTCTACAGCCCTCTCTCCTATACATCCATTCAAAGCCTGGAATTTACACAAGATCTCTCATCTCTGAACAGCAGGGGGGCCAGGGGCTTTGCAGAGCTCAGTGACAAATGATTGAAGGGAAGGGGCACCCCCCCCACCCCATAAACAAAGGGAACAGAGCTGAGGCTGTCAAACACAGGCTGTGTGCTGGAGGTCCCTCCCGTCACCTTTTTTCTCTTGGTGTCAGGAAAACGTTTTAGAAGTGATTCATGCTGATAGCAGAGGAAGGAAGCAGCAGACTGGAAATGACACTTAGTGCTCTAGATAGAGACAAGTACACACAATAGTAGAGGGATATGCTTTGTTCATATTTCATGTCCGAGATATTCAACCACTTTACAGTAAGTCTGTTTAATTATTTTCAAAATGTATTCTGGTGGAGAGGTTTGAATGACGCTAATGCTTTTTGGACCACTACTTTCCCATTTGAAAATGACACATGCAATTATTTACAGGCTGGATGAATAGATTAGTATAATGGTAACACTTTTGATTGCAATATAACTCTATATTTTATTTACAGAGCTATATAAATAGAAAAAAAAAACAGGGAGAGGGCGGAGGGATATGACTGAGAAAGAGGAAAAAGAGGGACAATGGGGGGGCACAAGTGTACCCAGAATGTCAGGCCAGTATGTGGAATGCCAGGCCAGTATGTGGAATACCAGGCCAGTATGTGGAATGCCAGGCCAGTATGTGGAATGCCAGGCCAGTATGTGGAATGCCAGGCCAGTATGTGGAATACCAGGCCAGTATGTGGAATACCAGGCCAGTATGTGGAATACCAGGCCAGTATGTGGAATACCAGGCCAGTATGTGGAATACCAGGCCAGTATGTGGAATACCAGGCCAGTATGTGGAATACCAGGCCAGTATGTGGAATACCAGGCCAGTATGTGGAATGCCAGGCCAGTATGTGGAATACCAGGCCAGTATGTGGAATGCCAGGCCAGTATGTGGAATACCAGGCCAGTATGTGGAATACCAGGCCAGTATGTGGAATACCAGGCCAGTATGGGGAATGCCAGGCCAGTATGTGGAATACCAGGCCAGTATGGGGAATACCAGGCCAGTATGGGGAATGCCAGGCCAGTATGTGGAATACCAGGCCAGTATGGGGAATGCCAGGCCAGTATGTGCATTAAATTCCAGCTTCCAAAAAAAAACAATTTACACCACACCTTACATATTTTATCATCAGTCCCCGCCCCCAAGGAGCTTACAAGGTCCCCATCTCACATGCATACATAGAATGTTTTAAAGTGACACTAAACAAGATCCTTATTCTCCAAAAATAATCCACACACATTGGTTGGAATGTTTTAACAATCTTTAAAGCAGAACTAAACTCTCTCAACCATCCTGAACTATTTTTAATCCGTATGCTGCTCACATTAGTAAATAAATAGGAAGTATATATTATATTTACTTGCTTTATACTTTTTTTTTTTTACATTTCTTCAGTTACTTCCTGGTTTCTGACCTAGGTCACCTAGGGGTGTACTCACTTTTGTTGCCAGCGGTTTAGACATTAATGGCTGTGTGTTGAGTTATTTTGAGGGGACAGCAAATTTACACTGTTATACAAGCTGTACACTCACTACTTTACATTGTAGACAAGTGTCATTTCTTCAGTGTTGTCACATGAAAAGATAGAATAAAATATTTACACAAATGTGAGGGGTGTACTCACTTTTGTTGCCAGCGGTTTAGACATTAATGGCTGTGTGTTGAGTTATTTTGAGGGGACAGCAAATTTACACTGTTATACAAGCTGTACACTCACTACTTTACATTGTAGCAAAGTGTCATTTCTTCAGTGTTGTCACATGAAAAGATATAATACAATATTTAGAAAATATTGAGGGGTGTACTCACTTTTGTGAAATACTGTATATACATATATTTATTTTTTATTTTGCACAGACCATAAATAATAAAAAAAATTAAATTAAAATCTATGCACAATTTATACATTACACATTAAAGGGGGATACATTGGCATCTCAGGGCTGTACACTAGGCAGCGTCACATGCCAATGCTATAACCATAACTAGTAATTATCATTATTTCTTCTATATATATATATATATATATATATATACACACACACACATGTATATATATATATATATATATATATATATATATATATATACACAGATAAATTATAATTATCATTATTAATAAATATAAATATATATATATAACTATATATATATATATATATATATATATATATATATATATATATATACACAGATACATTTATTTTATATATATCTATAGATCTATAGATCTATAGATATATATATATATTACACACAACTTTTTTTATTTCTTTTATTTTTATTTGGACAGACCATAAATAATAAACAATAATAATATTTATAAATAATAAATAAATAATAAACAAAAAAAGAACTATGCACAATTTATACATTACACATTAAAAGAGATACGTTGGCATTCCCGCTCTGTACACCAGGCAGTGTTACCATTGGTTATCCTTTACGATGAAGTCTGTGTCTGTAGAATGCCGCTGTGACATTGCTCTCCCTGCAGTGAAGGGGCCATGACTTTTTCTGCCTCTTTTCTCTGTTAGACCCTTCTTCTCCTTCTCTGTGTGTCCCTTTAACAGCTGCTGCTGGAGCCTGCGAGGCTTTGCTGCGAGGGAAAAGCATGATCTTGCATTGCCCAACTTAATGCACAGGAGACCGGAGAATCTGCAGAGTGAACTCAGCTGTGGATTAAGATTTTTCCACTAAATTAGTTATACGATTTCCATTTTTCATTGTCATCTACAGGGAGCTGCGGCGGTTCCGCCAGGCGCATTGTTGTCAGCCCGTTCCAAGAATGTACTAAAGTGTGACTCTACCCCAGAGGAAAAAAATCCACCATCAGCGCCGCTCAGACGCATTGTACGATGAAGGGCTATAACTCGGGGCAACTGTCTAGGGTGGCATTAGATTGGGGAAAATATTCAGAATGAAGTTTAAAAATAATTTTGGCTATTAAGATATGTGAACGTACCTAATGTAGCATTAACAGCCCTTTAGAACCATATGTCCTGCCAGGAAGGTCAAAACAAAAACAAACTGGAGTCTACAGTATTTATAAAAAAAATAAAAATAAAAATCACATTTGCACAGCCACCATGAATAATCCCCATATTGTGTCAAATGTTTATTTCTTATGATTTTCAGCACCATCTAGTGGCCACAATGTGATAGTTTCCTGAAATACCTGAATCAGGAAAATAGCACATTATGGCCACTAGATGGAGCTGGCAACCATAGGAAATAAACATAGTAAACACATTAGAGGGATTTTTGGCAACAGCTGTACATTCGCCTAGCCAATTTTTTTCTTATATAAATAAAGCCCATTTGTCATAAAGGTTTAAAACTTTGACAATGTTTTTTTTTTTTTGTAGTACATGCTTTCCTGACCTATCTGCAATTGTCATCTTTCTGTCTCATCGGCAACCCAACTATTGGCGTCACAAAAAAAAAGGAAGTGAGGGAAAGTGTCCCCAAGGGGATCACAGATTGGAGAGGGGACTTCTCTCCAATGGGGTCACTGATTGGAGAGCGTAAGTATCTTCAAGGGGGTCACAGATTGAAGAGGGGAAGTACCCCCAATGAGGTCACCAATTGAAGAGGGGAAGTATCTTTAAGGGGGTCACCGATTGGAGAGGGGAAGTATCTCAATGGGGTCACAGACTGAAGGGGGGAAGTAGCCCCAATGGGGTCACAGATTAGAGAGGGGAAGTAACCTCAATGGGGTCACAGATTGAAGAGGGTAAGTATCTTCAAGGGGGTCACAGATTGGAGAGGGGAAGTATCCCCAATGAGGTCACCAATTGAAGAGGGGAAGTATCTTCAAGGGGGTCACCGATTGGAGAGGGGAAGTATCTCAATGGGGTCACAGACTGAAGGGGGGAAGTAGCCCCAATGGGGTCACAGATTAGAGAGGGGAAGTAACCTCAATGGGGTCACAGATTGAAGAGGGTAAGTATCTTCAAGGGGGTCACAGATTGGAGAGGGGAAGTATCCCCAATGGGGTCACAGATTGGAGAGGGGAAGTATCCCCATGGGGGTACAGATTGAAGAGGGGAAGTAGCCCCAATGGCATCACAGATTGAAGAGGGGAAGTATCCCCAATGGGGGCACAGATAGAGAGGGGAAGTATCCCCAATGGGGTCACCGATTGGAGAGGGTAAGTATCTTCAAGGGGGTCACAGAAAGGAGAGGGGAAGTATTCCCAATAGGATCACAGATTGGAGAGGGTAAGTATCCCCCAATGGGATCACAGATTGGAGAGGGGAAGTATCCCCAAGGGGGGTCACAAATTGAAGAGGGGAAGTATCCCCATGGGGGCACAGATGGAGAGGGGAAGTATCCCCAATGGGGTCACCGATTGGAGAGGAGAAGCACCCCAATGGGGTCACAGAGTGAAGAGGGAAAGTAGCCCCAATGGGGTCACAGATTAGAGAGGAAAAGTCTCCCCAATGGGGTCACAAATTGAAGAGGGGAAGTATACCCAATGGGGTCACCGATTGGAGAGGGTAAGTATCTTCAAGAGGGTCACAGATTGGAGAGGGGGAAGTATCCCCAATGGCGTCACAGATTGAAGAGGGGAAGTATCCCCAATGAGGTCACCGATTGGAGAGGGGAAGTATCTTCAAGGGGGCCACAGATTACAGAGGGGAAGTATCCCCAATGGGTCACAGATGGAGAGGGGAAGTATCTTCAAGGAGGTCACAGATTGGAGAGGGGAAGTATCCCCAACGGGGTCACCGATTGGAGAGGGGAAGTATCCCTAAGGGGGTCACAGAGTGGAGTAGGAAAGTATCCCCAAAAGGGTCAGAGATCGGAGTTTAGAGGGAAACTCTGGTTAGGGATAAAACTCTCCTTTTGGTTGTTCCCCCTCCAATGCTGTTTAATCTAGGGGGGTATAGCAGAGGAATGTTTGCCTTATTCCTCCCCTTTTCCACTAGGTGGCGCTCTTCTCCCAATCCTGCTCCAGCCCAGTGTGGGGGTGGGCTCAATGTTCTTACATACAGTAAAGGACTGCTGGTCCTGCATTGTATGTGTTGATCTTGGTGAGCCGTCCAACCAGTAAGAAGCTGCTGCTTTGTGGGACCGGTTGACCAGTGGGAAGGAAGCTTTCTGTAGTGAGGAATTAGATGACCCCCTAGAATAAATAGGCATAAGAACTGAAATCCAATGAATGAAAGGGGTGAGCCAGGGACAGACAGACAGGGAAGGAAAAGGCAATATTATGCTGGATGTCCTCCAGCCAGGAAATGAGTCAGGCTCTGTCTGACTTGCTGAAGCTTCTAATGCACATTGTGAGAAGCTCACAGTGTACAGGGAAATCAAAGTAAGTCATTTCAGGATAGGAGAAGAGGCGGTAAAACTGTGCAAGACTGAAGGGAAGGATGGAGTTCTGCTTTAAAAAGAAGTTTCAGTTGGATTCTGGAGACGGAACAGCTCTATGTGACACATTGCTGGAAGCAAGTTAGTAGTTTGAAGAATTTTTCCCACCCAGGAAATCCTGGCTTCATAGACAGCAGTCATTATTTATTCAGAAAAAAATATATTAATTTGTAATTATGAATGATGCTAATTAGTGCAGAGCGCATTTTCCTGCGGGCGCCCCCCGGAGGATGCTTTAATATTCCATTGGTAACAAAATTAGGCAAAATTACCGCGAAGGAATCAGAAGTAATTTCTGTCCGAATTTAATAAGTGAAAACGATCGACTTGACGCACATAAATATTTACACGTTTCACTATTTTTAATTATTATTTATACTGGTTTCCATTTGTGGTTTTTAACCACTTGATGACCGACATATGTATAAAGATGCCGGCAAGTGGCTATAGCAGAATACTGGCTGACGCTTTTTTTTCTGTCGGCGATCGACTTTCTTGTAAAAGTGCAGCCGGGGGAAGCAGCTAATTGAGTACAAGCTGTGTTCACTTAGTTGCTTTGCAAGGCAAGGGAGACATCAGGGGTCTAACAGCAGTCGGCGGGGGGGCATCCCATAGTTTTCGGGTCCGTCGGGTGGCGTGATTGACGGTGGATTTATATCGCGGGACACTTTTTAAACATTTTTAATAAAGGATTTGTCAAAAACTGTCTCTTGTGGTTTTTACTTTTTGACACTTTTTTGGTGAATGGGTAGGGGTACGATGTACCCGATACCCATTCGCATAGACGGGGGCTAGGATCTGAGGCTTCCAGATTCCGATAAGTTCCTCACCTGCAGACCCCGACAACCACCAGCTAGGGTTGTTGGGAAGAGGCCCTTGTCCCCATACGGGGACAAGGTGCTTTGGGGTGGGGGGGCATTTTGGCATGAGGGTTCCCCTCAAAATCCATACCAGACCCAAAGGGCCTGGTATGGACTGAAAGGGGGGTTGACGACTCCACGCCCAAAGGGCCTGGTATGGACTGAAGGGGGAGTCGACGACTCCACGCCATTTTTTTTTTTTTGTATTGCCGAGAGCAAGTTTGAATGAAATTTTTTCCTTTAGAAATGTCATTATTGCTGTGGCATGTTCTATACATCACACAGATGCACCACTTTACAGGCAGACTAAGGGGACCCCCCAGGCATGGTATTTAAATTAATATTTCATTTGAGATATATTTAAAGTCCCACCCCATTCTAAACTGATATCCAGTAAAGGCTTTTAAAGTGTCACATATTGAAAACGTGAGGTACCATAGTTTGTAGCCATTTCACAGATGAGGGCAATTTTAAATCTTGACATGTTTGGTATCTATTTACTCTAGGACAGTGATGGCAAACCTTGGCAACCCAGATGTTTTGGAACTACATTTCCCATGATGCTCAACTACAATGCAGAGCACAGGAGCATCATGGGAAATGTATTTCCAAAACATCTGGGGTGCCACTGCCAAGGTTCCCCATCACTGCTAGGCCATCTTTTTATATTTTACAGAAAAAGTGGGGATTATATTGTGTTTGTGTGCACTAAAAGAGTATTTTTTTGTGAAAATCTATGTTTGATAAATGGCTGAGCAAATATCATGAAACATAAAAAATTGCAACAGCCTCCATTTTTTTCTCCAGGGCCTCTGCTTTCAGAAAATTCTAAATGTTTGCGGGTTCTCAGTAATTTTCTAGCAAAAATTTGCTGATTTTAACATGTATGTGAAAAATGTTGAAATTGCCCAGGACAACAGGCGGTAATTATTCCCGGTATACATGGATAACCGGTCTTGCTAACTTCTAATACTGTATCTGCAGGCTTCCTGTTTAATAGTCAGCTTGGGCTAGGTTCACACCTTCTAGGTGTGCAAAACCACATGCTTTCCCAACATGCACAGAAACACATTATCCTTTAGCAGATGCACGCGGGGCCAATAAATGTTTAGGGCACCCCCACACATCTGCTAATGCGCGTAGTATTGGCATATGGTGCACAATTTCGGAAAAGCGTTTCTCGCACATAGGGCAGCCCATTGAAATAATTTCAATGGGCTGCCCTACGCGCGACGTACGAAAACGCACGCACGTATGGTGTGAAGACTAAGTCAATGGCATGCAACCACTCAGGGCTGTACTCGTGCAATGGCTGTGATGCTTTGCTTTAAGACTGTTGCAAATATTAAATGTCATGTCGCATTCGTTGGGCGACACCACTGAAAGGGGCCCATTTAAGGGAATGGGGCTGCACCACTACCATGTGCAATGCACACAGTTGTGGCAAGGTGGGTTGGATTTTGAAGGGTTAATGTCCTGCCAAACATGACACAGTGGGTTCCCATTTTGAGGGTTATAGTGGGCAGTGAAGAGGTAACATATCGCCTCCTCGCCGCCTGTCAAACGCCCCCAAAAAAAGTGTTTCACCGCCATATATGAACCCACACTGACACCATGTATGAACGAGCCCTTAGAAGTGAGTGTTAGAATGAATGAAAACAATGGAAGTCATCACAAAGAGACGGCAAAGTGAAGTACAACGAATGATTGATGTGTGGCCGAGCCTCGTAGAGAAATTGCCTACACTCCGCATAGATAACAATATTCCGAAGCCGGCCCTTATCTGTGCCAGACAGGAACCGGCTCTCCGCACTAAGTAAAGTGATGTCTACGCTTTCTATTCTACACAAGGACATCTCCGCACATCACAGACAAGGTCATCAATGAAATTACACTTTGGACGGTTTTCAGAATTAATAGTAGATATAATTTTTGTATAATATCTGCCCATAATTCTCCAAATCTCCGTCCTACTCTTAGGCAAGAGAAGCCTTCCATCCCATTTCTAATTTATAAAAAAAACAGACGGGGCTCCAGCCACCTGAAAACACCCTAACTTCCCACAGTGCCTGTCAGCTCCCATAGTTCCACTCAACTTCCCATGGTGGTCCATTGTGCCCCTCAACTTCCCACAGGCCCTCTGAAAGCCTTCAGCCCCCACAGTGACCCTCAACCTTCTTACAGCATCCCCACCCCCCCACCATCCCCCTGCCATGTCCCCTAGCTTGCTGCAGAGCCTTTAGCCCCTCATAAAGCGCCCCAGTCCCTGCACTGCAGTCTACCACGGTGCCCCAGGAAAGACCCCAACCTCCTGGAGAGACCCTCCAAAGACTACATCCTCCACAGTTGCCCCAGCTCCCTCAAGACAACCCTACAGAACCATCAAGACTGCTGTCCACATACCCCCTTCAGAACTTCCATCCAGATCCAGAGCCTTCCAGCATGTTAATACCCTCCAGTCCTCCATAGAGCCCCGTAATTCCTGCACTGCACTCCAGTCTACTAAAGTGCCCCAGGAAAGCCCCCAGCCTCCTGGAGAGACCCTTCAAAGACTCCACCTGCCATAGTTGCCCCAGCTCCCTCAAGAATACCCTACAGAACCACCAAGACTGCTGTAGAGTCCCCATAACCCTTCAGAACTTCCATCCCCAAATCCAGAACCTTCCAGCATGTCAATACCCTCCAGTCCTCCATAGTCGCCCCTAGTCCCTGCACTGCACTCCAGTCTACCAAAGTGCCCCAAGAAAGCCCCCAGCCTCCTGGAGAGACCCTCTAAAGACTCCATCACCCACAGTTGTCCTAGCTCCTTCGAGAATCATCATGACTGCTGTAGATTCACTAAACCCCCTTCAGAACTACCATCCCCACATTCCTCACAGTTGTCCTAGCTCCTTCAAGAATCACAATGACTGCTGTAGATTCACTAAACCCCCTTCAGAACTACCATCCCCACATCCAGAGCCTTCCAGCATGCCAACCTCCAGTCCTCCATAGTGGCCCCTAGTCCCTGCACTGCACTATACTAAAGTTCCCCAAGAAAGTCCCCAGTCTCCTGCAGAGACTCTCCAAAGATCCCATCAACCACAGTTGTCCCAGATCCTTCAAGAATCGCCAAGACTGCTGTAGATTCATGAAACCCCCTTCAGAACTTCCATCCCCACATCCAGAGCCTTCCAGCATGTCAGTAGCCTCCAGTCCCCCACAGTCCCCCCAGCTCCTGCACTGCACTCCAGTCTACCACAGAAGCCCTGGAAAGCCCCCAGCCTCCTGGAGTGACTCTCCAAAGACCCCATCCTCCACAGTCGCCCCCAGCTCCCTCAAGAATATCCTACAGAACGACCACATCTGCTGTAAAGTCCCCAAACCCCCTTCAGAACTCCCATCATTCAGAGCCTTCCAGGATGTCAATAAATATTTTGTATTCCTAAACTTTTATAGTGTGAGTATATTTTTTTTTTTTTTACTGTTGGGGTATGAAAGGTTTTGGAAGAATTTACTGGGCCCTGGTCTCAATGAAGATCAGAACCACTGCTCTAAATCACGTATGGCCCCATTCCCACTTTACGTAGCAGAAACCCACATTCCAGCTCGTGTTTTTTTTTTTTTTTCTCGCATGTTTTTGGCAGGTTTCCACCAGTCGCACATAGGGCAACCTATTTACTTGAATTGGCTACCCTATGTACAACAAACGCTCCAAAGTAGCTCCTGCACCCTTTTTCTCAGCATGACTTTTGGTGTGTTTGTAGCATGGCAAAACATGCAACAAAATGCGAGCCTGCTAACCGTGTTTGGGGTGCCTTTAAGAACCAATGGCACCCAAGTGCACATTGCGCATTTTTCCGTGATTTTAGTGGAATCGCAGGCAGAATTGCGCAATTCTGCCCGTGTTCTCAGATACGCGTATTGTAAACGGTTCCTAAGGGACGCTATAATGTTTTGAGGTTGATTTTATTTAAATTTTTATTTTGTTTACAAACTTAAAAATCGATGTTTTATATCTTATTTTGACATTATTGATATTACAGGGTTTATTTCACAAATAAACATTTAATGCTGATCGGTAGCCATAAAAAAATGTTCTGCAATGCTGCAGTAATAGCATTTGATGAGATATAGCCGCCCCCGACTTGAAACTTCTTCTTTAATAGCCAATTTCTTTTCTTAAAACTTCAAAATCTGCTGTGTGCAGCCTTTATAGAATTGTATGCACTGATCTGGGGGGGGGGGCAGGATTCAGGACATTGAAGACTAATGTGATCTTCATCCTCTGAGGGACGTCACAGTGACAGTCCTTGTACATATAGTGATATAGTGATTGCAAGACTTCACGGCCTCATACACACACACACGGGGAGAGGCTGAAAATATGCCTAGGGTAAAAAATTCCCAGCATTTCCCCACCCCCGAGGAGCCACAGGTAAAAAATTCCCAGCATTTCCCCACCCCCGAGGAGCCACAGGTGCCGCCTTCTGCTGGCCATAGAAATAGATGCGGATGCTTCTGTGGTTACCAGCACTTGCATGCACTTCCCATCAGTGTGCATGGGGCGTAAAACTATATTTCTTGCCAAACTTAGTTTTGGATAAAGTAACAAGGCGTCAGAACCTTTGTCAGTTTTTTTGTTGATGACTGTGTCCCTGCTTGTAGGCATGTTCAGTCTACTTTCTCCACTGCAGGTGGCGCTCTCCTGCAGCGGCATTGAAGTTGGAGAGGAAGTCAAGAGAAACAAGGTTTCCTGAGTCACTGGGGAAGCTCTCCAATTGGATGCTGCTGCCCCATGTGACTCTAGCAGCCATCTTGGGGCAGGCAGAGCCCATTTAAGGCCCTGGCTCCCAGGCTTGCTGCGCATTTTACAAGCGGGTAGAGCAGAGACAGGAACCCCGCCTGGTAGGGACAGAACTAGCTGCAGGGAAAGGTTCCTGATGGAGGAGGGAAAGTGTAGGGCTTGCAAATTCTCTAGACATGTTCGTGCTTGGGCACGAGACGTCCAGGCCACATTCTTCCCCTCCTTACAGGTACTGTCAGTTCAGTTTAAACCCGCTCTCTACACGCTGCTGGACCTGGAGTGTTCCCGGTTGAGTTGTGTTCCCACCGTGTTTATTGTGAACCAGCTTTGCATTATTTCAATAAAAGTTCTCTCATCGTACTTAGACTGTGTGTGTTATTGCCACCGCACCATGTTGCACCCCACCTACATGCTGGGTCTCAAAGAGAAGGGGGTGGAGGATAACAATGCTGCTCGTTCAATATGATGAGTTAGCGTTGTTATCCTAGGACAGGATGTGTGCTACTAGTACAACCACCTGGTGAAAATGAACGTCAAAAAAACTAAAACAAATGCAGCCATCAGATCTATGAATTGTTATTGAATATATTTTTGCTGTTGGGTTTAGATAAACTTTGGGGTCTAAAAAAAAAATAAAAATTTCAGATGAACTCAAGCATTGCCGAATCGTCATGAACAGCAGCAGGGGGCGGAGGGGTGCTGCCCCCCTAGTTTGCATGCGGGGCCCTACAGCTTTCTACAAGTTTTTTTTTTTCATGCACATGATTAAAGCCCGAGGCTCTAATTTGCTTGAAAAAGGTTGGGCTCGGGGCGCAGTGAACCCTCTCGCTTGTGACACTATCAAATCAATATTCGCGATTGGTTTCCGGCTTTTCCTCCCGACCAATCAGGGCAGGAGGAGGATCTGAAGAAGACCAGGTTGGCCGGGAGGAGAAGCCACGGCGGTGGAAGGGTGAGTGCGGACCTGGGGCAGGGGGGTTGTTTGCTGCCCCCCCAAATTAAGTTTAGCACCAGCCACAACTGGTCATGAATTCTTACCATATTTTGCTTAAAGCGGGAGTCCACCTATCTATCATTTTTTTTTTTTTTTTTGAGTTCATTCACAAACTTTTCTTCTCAACTTTACATACTCACATGTTGTGTGTAATATGTCCGCCTGTGTCAGATTTCGTCGGAAAGAATAACTTATATTATTCACTGCAGGCGGGTTCCATCTTCATTGTGGGCATTTGAAGCCCACAAGCATTTATTTCCTGGATGTGGTGAATGCTGTGCTCCCAGCATTCACTGCTCATTCCCACACATGCTCAGTGGCATCCTGGGAAGCCTGAGACTAGCTCCCAGGAGTCTGGGAGAGGCTAGAAACACGCCTACTCCCACGGGAGGAGAACCAGGAAGTGCAAAGAAAAATAGAAAA
The DNA here is from genome assembly GCF_042186555.1 of Aquarana catesbeiana. Lineage (NCBI taxonomy): Eukaryota > Metazoa > Chordata > Amphibia > Anura > Ranidae > Aquarana > Aquarana catesbeiana. Next base: position 779,002,652 of record NC_133325.1, on the reverse strand, counting down.
ATAAAAGGTAATTACGGCAATTTTAAATTTTTTTTAACGGCATGTCAGCATCTAGGCAAGGAAGAGAATACATACAGATATTGTTCAAAATTTGGGTGGAACCCCGCTTTAACTCATTGATTTCTTATGATTACCAGTGCCATCTAGTGACCATAATGCGGTATTTTTCCTGAAATACTTCCATCAGGAAAATACTGCATTGTGCCCACTAGGCGGTGCTGATGATCATAAGAAATTCACTGTATTAAGCAAATACGGTTAGAATTTGTGACGGCCTGCGTGTGACAGTGGTCCAGCGAACTTTTTTTTTTTTTATAAATAGACCCTTTAAGTTTTCAGATGTTATACATAATAAATACAGTATATGTATATATTTTATAGGTGGCCCTTTAAGATACCCAGCCATACTATTTCCAAGTTAGAGAAATTAATTTTAAGTTGTGCACTGTCAGAGGGAAAAAAAAAAACCTCCCCGCTGAGCCATACAATGACCTACAGAACAAGTCCTGCACGTTACCATAACAGGTGACAATGAACCAGCATATTGCTGTCGGTTTAATTGCATTCTGATTAGAAGACGCTGTGTAATGAGTTGCGGGATAGAATCATAATGCTGACTAATTGCGATCGCAGCTCAGACATATTTCAGGCCCCTCCCACCGCCAGTGGTCAAAAAAAAAAAAAAAAAGAGCGTGAGAATGGGCCACAGCCTTTGAAGTGGTCACCGTTTAGCCCTAATTCATCAGCTCTATAAATTATCAGAAAAGCCGGCATGTTTTTTTTTTTTATTTTTTTTTTTGATGGCGAAATTCTTCACAAAAGGCAGATTGTTCCCGGGTAACTGGTTCTGTCTATTCGGAGAATAATTACACAAACCGCGCAGGGGGACAATGGCTCTTCTGTGGCCTTGGTGGAATCACACAGTCTCCGGTGCCAGTCGGCTAAATTATTTGGATCGATCTGATGAGTTTGAGGTTCCTGCGCTGAGCTTCAGCGTCTCGCAGTTAATGACTTGTGCAGGATAAAAAAAAAAAAACTCGTTCCCAAAATAAGACTATTTACAAAAGGCGATCGATAGCGGGAGGGAAAGTTAGTGACCTGAAGAAATGCAGATAAAATAGTAACATCTTGTTTTTCCTGGCTTTTGTTCCTACATAATCTCTGTATCAATACATTTTTTTATTGAAGTTTAAAGCAAGGTGAAGGTACAAATGAGCATCAGAACCAACAGACAACATTATTCACCATGGTGGGTCGAAATAACACATAGTCTACAACAGGCAGGGCTTTTTTTCAGCGGGAACGCGGGGGGAACGCAGTTCCGGCACCTTCACCACTGACAGCAAGTGGTGCTGGGGTGTGCTGCAGGGTCTATTGATACTCACTACTAGGGGATTTATTCTAGCTGGAGGGTATTTTTGCATGGGGGTCTATTGTTTCTGAGGAAGTCTATTGCTGTTGGTGGAAGACCTACTGTTGCTGGGGGTGCGTCTTATATTGCTGGGGGGTCAGTTGCTGGGAGAGATCTACTGTTGAGGGAGGGGTCTATTGTTGCTGGCTGCTGGAGAATCTATTGATGCTGACTGTGGGGAGATCTGATGTTGCTGCTGGGAGTCTAGTGTTGCTGGAGGGGGGGGGGGGGGTTGTGGTGGGTGGTCTATTGTTGCTGGCGGGGGCTCTATTGTTACTGGCTGCAGGGGTTCTATTTTACTGCTTTTGTTGTTATAATTACCAAATTCCTTACGGATTACTTAGCACCACAAATTGATACTTGGTTCTGTATTGTCTAAAAGGGCAGTACTGGGAGGTGGGTAGGGGATGGAACCAAGGAACGGTGCTCGGAGGTGGGTAGGGGTGGAGAAAAGGGGTGGCTCAGAAAGGGGGAGTTCCTGTACCTATTTTCTGAGAAAAAAAGCCCTGACAACAGGGGTCTCCAAACTGTGACCCTTTGCTTGGGGCATTATTCCTCCCATTGACACCAATGATGGGGCATTATTCCTCCCACTGACACCAACAAAGGGGTATATTCTATCTACTATTACCAATGATGGGGCGTTATACCTTCCACTATTACCAATGATGAAGCATCATTCCTCCCACTGACACCAATTATAGGGCACTATTTCTTCCAGTGACACAAACTATGGGGCACCTTTTCTTCGACCAACAAAGGGGTACTCTTCCATCCACTGTTACCAATGATGGGGCACTATGCCTTCCACTATTGCCAATGATGTGGCGCTATGCCTTTAACTATTTCCAATACCAATGATGGGGCACTATTCCTCCCACTCACACGAACAAAGGTGTACTATTCCATCCACTATTACCGATGATGGGGCACTATATCTTCCATTATTACCAATGATGGGGTGCTATGCCTTCCACTATTACCAATGATGGGGTGCTATGCCTTCCACTGACACCAACGATGAAGCATCATTCCTTCCACTGACACTAATGATAGGTCACTATTCCTCCCACTGACACCAAAAAAGGGGTACTATTCCCAATGATGGGGTGCTATACCTTCAACTGTTACCAATGGTGGGTTGCTATACTGTACCTCCCACTGACACCAATGATGAAGCATCATTTCTCTCACTGACAACAATGATAGGACACTATTCCTTCCAGTGGCATGAACAATGGGGCACTTTTTTTTTTTTTTATTTATCACTGGAAACAGGTCCACAGGAACCAATACAGCATTAATTAACATCGTAACAGTGTAGTATAAACATATATACAGATATCTTAAAGAAAACCTTGTTTTGTATATTCCAAAAACATCTCGTGTTGCAACTCTAAATGAGGTTGATATATTCAGAAATTCAGAATATGTAATGTCTCCTAGAGTGAGGTGTAGTATAAATACTGTCTATGTCTCTCGGACTGTAACGATATTGTGATATAATCATCTAGTGGAGATAGGTATGAAAGGTCTATAAAGTGTCCCTTTGTGTACCCTGCTTCCTTCCATTTTCTCATTTTCCTGCAGATCAGAAAAGAAAAAATAGCCCGTTTTTTCTTTTTAGAAGAATTACGGGTTAGAGATCAGAAGGGGAAAAATAGAAGGAAAATTAAAGAGAAAGAAGAGAAAAAAGGGGGGGAGGGGGGGGGGGGGAGTACTCGCGAACAAGGATTCCCCAGTTTGTCCTACTGGGTCCACTCGCCAGATTATCAATTAGCAATTTAATAGGAGAGATTTCTATATTTGATTCCAGCCCAGATTAAATACCTGGGTCCTCTCTTCGGAGGGCTTGTCCCTCCTCCGAGTATTGAAACATGTTCCATAGCTGCCATGTCTTGGAATATGTCTCGCTTCTGTTCTGACTCGTGAGAATCAAGTCTTCCAGCTTGAAATTTCGTCTATTTTCCTAAGCCATACAATGGGGCACTTTTTCTTCAACTGACACCAACGTTGGGGCACTGTTCCACTCACTGACACCAACAAAGGGGTACTATTCTATCCACTATTACCAATGATGGGGCGCTATGCCTTCCACTATTACCAGTGATGGGGCGCTATGCCTTCCACTATTACCAATGATGGAGAGCTATGCCTTCCACTATTACCAATTATGGGGCACTATGCCTTCCACTATTACCAATGATGGGGCGCTATGCCTTCCACCATTACCAATGATTGGGCGCTATACCTTCCACTATTACCAATGACGGGGTGCTATGCCTTCCACCATTACCAATGATTGGGCGCTATGCCTTCCACTATTACCAATGATGGGGTGCTATGCCTTCCACTATTACCAATGAGGGGGTGCTATGCCTTCCACTATTACCAATGAGGGGGTGCTATGCCTTCCACTATTACCAATGACGGGGCACTATTCCTCCTCCTACTGAATACAGGCAATATGCATTTTTTCTACCCCCACTGACCACCAGAGGCATTTGTTTACTCCCACTGATGTTGGGCAATGTCTACTCCCGCTGTCCACAGTCCGCCCCCTAAAGTCTAAAGGATAGTAAACGAACCCTCTGTTTAGAAACTTTGGAGACCCCTGTTCCACACAAAGGGCCAGTTTACTTTGGGGGGGGGGGCAGACTGTGGCCAGCGGGAGTAGAAAATGCCCCAGCATCCATGGAAGTAAACAATGCCTCAGGCTTGTTGGTAAGTGGGGGGTAGAAGAATACATATTACACGGTGGATTAAAAGTGTATGCTGTTGCCTGTCTGGCTGCTTCATAATTTTGGATTTCTCGTGACTTTTCAATGGATTCTGCTTTTGCCTGCCCTGACCTTCAACTTGTTTTCTTATTGTAGTTTCCTTGTCCTGGCCTGACATGAAACCTGTGGGAAATCTGGAGCACCAGCACTCACTGGTTTCTTCTGCTGACCTTCAAGTCACTGCTGGGTCATGTAATGAGAAGAAGGTCAGCCAGAGGAGCAAGAAAGAGCTGTAGGAGACCCAGGAGATGGACACTGCCAGAAGCGTTGGTGTCCTTGCGAACTTTAGGGGGATGATATCTCTAGGACGGGGTGGAGTTTAGCATTTTGGATGGTGGGAGACGTAAGTACAGTCTTCGTTTATAGGTATTCCTTGCCTGAAGAACTTTAGCAGAGCAGTAGGGTTGCTTTAAGAGACCTTACAGTGGGGCAGTCTGATAAACTGGTAAACTTTCATAGTTGAAAAAACAAAGTGTCTACATCTCTCAGTTCTCCTCTGAATTGTCATGTCTTCTACAAACATAACAGGTCCTCTTTAGTTTGAGATACATTAAGAGTTGTCAATCCTAAATCCAACTGCCCTCCGGAGATTACGGCCAGGGCCACACAGAGGGCAGATGTTCCATCTTGAGGACAGGAAATAAATTAAACACTTTTAAGACCAAACAAAGTTTGGAGATTTTCCTAGCATGACGTGGGTTTTGGGTGGCAGATGTCACTTGCAGACATAATAAAGCAAGCCTAAAATCTTGGGTGACACTCGGCGCTGGCGGCGCCATAAAACAACACCGGAAAGTTCCAGGGATTACAAGGAGGCTCAGGAAGCAGATGGACAGCGGATTAAACCCCGTACGAGGCAGAGATTTTCTCCATCTCTAAGACGTCAACAACTTGTTCAAGTCAAGATGAAGTATGGATCGGAAATAAATTAATTTTTCACAGCGCACAACTCCGGCACCAAGCGCCGCACCTCGTTGGCCGTAAATTGTTGCAGTTTAAAGAAAATTATTGCAGTTTACCTACTGAGGGGAAAAAACAAACAAACGGGGAAACACACAATGAATCCATCTATCATCTGTCAAAAAATGCAACACAGAATTTCATGGGGTTATGTATCAACAGCGCAAAGAACGCGACAGTGCGGGGAAGACACTGATTTTATTATGGCCGTGACAGTGAGGACATATTGGGGGACACACAAGAGCTTGCAATCAGTTAAGGCAGTTTACCATATTTATGTAACATTTACTTTATTCATGTAAAAAAAAAAATGTCTCTTGATACAGTGCCTTGAAAAAGTATTCATACCCCTTGAAATTTTCCACATTTTGTCATGTTACAACCAAAATCGTAAATGTCTTTTATTGGGATTTTATGTGATAGACCAACACAAAGTGGCACATAATTGTGAAGTGGAAGGAAAATTATAAAATGGTTTTCAATTTTTTTTTACAAATAAATATTGTTGCATTTGTATTCAGCCCCCTTTACTCTGATACCCCTACCTACAATCTAGTGGAACCAATTGCCTTCAGAAGTCACCTAATTAGGAAACAGAGTTCACCTGTGTGTAATTTAATCTCAGTATAAATACAACTGTCCTGTGAAGCCCTCAGAGGTTTGTTAGAGAACCTTCGTGAACAAACAGCTTCATGAAGGCCAAGGAACACACCAGACAGGTCAGGGATAAAGTTGTGGAGAAGTTTAAAGCAGGGTTAGGTTATAAAAAAATATCCCAAGCTTTGGACATCTCACGGAGCTCTGTTCAATCCATCAACCGAAAATGGAAAGAGTATGGCACAACTGCAAACCTACCAAGACATGGCCGTCCACCTAAACTGACAGGCCGGGCAAGGAGAACATTCATCAGAGAAGCAGCCAAGAGGTCCATGGTAACTCTGGAGCAGTGTTTCTCAACTCCAGTCCTCAAGGCGGTCATGTTTTCAGGCTTTCCATTATTTTGCACAGGTGATTTGCTCAGTTTTTATTTGCCTTAGTAATTATCACAGCCGTGTCATCTGAGGGAAATCCTGAAAACATGATCTGTTGAGGCGTCTTGAGGACTGGAGTTGAGAAACACTGCTCTGGAGGAGCTGCAGAGATCCACAGCTCAGGTGGGAGAATCTGTCCACAGGACAACTATTAGTCGTGCTCTCCACAAATCTGCCCTTTATGGAAGAGTGGTATAAAGAAAGTCATTGTTCAAAGAAAGCCATAAGAAGTCCTGTTTCCATGTGGAGGACACAGCAAACATGTGGAAGAAGGTGCTCTGGTCAGATGAGACCAAAACTGAACTTTTTGGCCTAAAATCAAAACACTATGTGTGGCGAAAAACTAACACTGCACATCACCCTGAACACACCATCCCCACCGTGAAACATGGTGGTGGCAGCATCATGTTGTGGGGATGCTTTTCTTCAGCAGGGACAGGGAAGCTGGTCAGAGTTGATGGGAAGATGGATGGAGCCAAATACAGGGCAATCTTAGAAGAAAACCTGTTAGAGTCTGCAAAAGACTTGAGACTGGGGCGGAGGTTCACCTTCCAGCAGGACAACGACCCTAAACATACAGCCAGAGCTACAATGGAATGGTTTAGATCAAAGCATATTCATGTGTTAGAATGGCCCAGACCTAAAGCCAATTGAAAATCTGTGGCAAGACTTGAAAATTGCTGTTCACAGATGCATCCAATCTGACAGAACTTGAGATATTTTGCAAAGAAGAATGGGCAAAAATGTCCCTCTCTAGATGTGCAAATCTGGTAGAGACATCCCCAAAAAGACTTGCAGCTGTAATTGCGGAGAAAGGGGGTTCTACAAAGTATTGACTCCGGGGGGCGCCATATAAATGTACCCCACACTTTTCACATATTTATTTGTAAAAAATTTGAAAACCATTTATCATTTTCCTTCCACTTCACAATGATGTGCCACTTTGTGTTGGTCTATCACATAAAATCCCAATAAAATACATTTACGTTTTTGGTTGTAACATGACAAAATGTGGACATTTTCAAGGGGTATAAATACTTTTTCAAGGCACTGTAGTCTTCTTTCTCTATTGCTCGTAAAATAATATCTAAACCCAAAAATTCCATATATTGGAGCTTACCAGTCCTTAGATGTGGTGACTGCATTCGTTTTTGTTTTTTTGCCCTATTCTTTCTTTCTTTTCTTCTTGTAATTCTGCCAATAATAAACTTCCTGTCTCTTTGTGTCTACACTGATTTCTCCGCTGTATCTATGGAGGGAGCTGGACTTTAACCACTTCAATACCGGACGCTTTCACCACTTTCCTACACAGAACAACTTTCAGCTTTTAGCGCTGTTGCACATTGAACGACAATTGCACGGTCATGCAACACTATACCCAAATGAAATTTTTATAATTTTTTTTTAACACAAATATAGCTTTCTTTTGGTGGTATTTAATCACCACTGTTTTTTTTTTTTTTTTACTAAATAAAAAAAAAAAAAAGACAGAAAATGTTAAATCAAAAAACACGTTTTTTTTTTAAATCTCTTTTATAAAATTTTGCAAATAAATAATCTTTCTTCATAAATTTAGGCCAAACTCTATTCTGCTAGATTTCTTTGGTGAAAAAAACCCAAATCAGTGTATACTATTTAGTCTGTAGGAATGTTATAGATATCCACAAACTATGGGATATAGATCTGAAAATTGATCAATCCTGATTTACTGACGATCTCATTTCTTGAGACCCGAAAACGCTAGGACAGTACAAACACCCCCCAAATGACCCCTTTTTTGGAAAGTAGACAGTCTGAGGTATTTATTAAGAGGCATGGCAAGTTTTTTGAAGTTGTAATTTATTTGTCACAATTTTTTGAAAAATAAAGAAATTTCAAAAGAGTAATTGTTTTCTTTACAATTTTTTTTTTAACATACTGTCACCAGTGCAGTACAGCGTCATCATATAACTGGTGTGGCAGTGATTAGGGACACCGACTGGTACAGTATGTGAATAAAAATAAAAATAAATAAAATCTTCTTTTTTTATGATTTTTTTTTTTTTTTTGCATACTGTGACCAGAGCAATACAGTGTTACCATAATAACACTGTACTACTCTGGGGAGGTCATTATGATTTTTTTAAGCATTTTATGTATAAACTGTGATTGCTTATAACAGTGAATTTCATTGTTATAAGCAACCATTTTTTTCAGAATAAAATCAATTAATTCAGTGTGTACTGTGATTGGCCCTGTCTGTACCATGTGATCACTGTGACCGATCACAGAGATCAACACAATAGCACACAACGAATGGCATGAATAGAAGCCATCAACAGCCATCATCCTGATTTACTGATGGTCTATCTTATTTCTTGAGCCCCGAAAATGCCAGGACAGTACAAATACCCCCCAAATGACCCCTTTTTTGAAAATAGACAGTCCGAGCGAGGTGTTTATTAAGAGGCATGGCAAGTTTTTTTGTAATTGTAATTTTTTTGTCACAATTTTTTAAAAAATAAAGACATTTCAAAAAAGTAATTGTTTTCTTCACAATTTTTTACGTACTATCACCAGTGCAGTACAGCGTCATCTTATAACTGGTGTGGCAGTGATTAGGGACACTGACTGGTACAGTATGTAAAAATTTAATTCTATCTTTTTTTATGATTTTTTTTTTTTTTTTTTGCATACTGTGACCAGAGCAATACAGTGTTACCATAATAACACTGTACTACTCTGGGGAGGTGATTATGATTTTTTAAACATTTTATTTATAAACTGTGAATGCTTATTGCTTATAACAGTGAATTTCATTGTTATAAGCAACCATTTATCAATTAATTCAGTGTGTACTATTGTGATTAGCTGTGATTGGCCCTGTCTGTACCATGTGATCACTGTGACTGATCACAGAGATCAACACAATAGCACACAACGAAAGGCATTAATAGAAGCCATCAACACAACCCCACCCCCCTGCGGGAAACAGACTGCGGCGATCACCTGGTGCCCCCCCCCCCACACCAGCAGGAGATGGACGGTGGATGACTTACCTTATGGAGGCCAGGGGAAGAACGAGCCAGGGCGCACGGAGAGACAATCTCCTCCCGTCCGCACAGGAACAGAAAGTGTGTCCTGAGACATGATCGGCCAGGAAGTCCTAAGACTCCCTGCCCTACAGGGGCTTCCTGATTGGCTGGGAGGAGAATGAGGAAGACAATAGCGAATATTCATTCACTATTGTCACACAACCTTTTTTGAAGCCTATTAGAGCCTCTGGCTCTAATAAAAAAAAAAAAAAAAAAAACATTGGAATCCATGCATCCAGTTCCCCGCATGTAGATTAGGGGGCCGGGCGCATGGATGTGGGGGCGGCATCCCTGTGCCCTGCATTACTTGCCACCACTGCATAATGACGTCCACCCAGAATGAGGAAGCGGTTAAACATGTCTTAGTTCATCTCCATTACATGGTGGATCAAATTGGATTGACACGGGATGGCAGGGCGGCCACTTAGCATGGGACCTGGAAGATGGGTCACTGGAGTATCATGGTCTACTACAATGATTTCCGGCTTCTAGAAAAATTCCACAGTTATGGAATATACATAGGTACCATCAGGGGCGTTGCTAGTTCTACAAAAGATCTGGGCCTAGAGCCCATAGCAGCGTAGTAAAGAAAGTCATACGCTTGGGTGGGCATACACATGTATATACAGTAATATACGTGTGTGTGTATATATTCCCAGAGAGCCTCCCCCTTGCATCAGGGTCCCCAGAGAGCCTCCCCCTTGCATCAGGGTCCCCAGAGAGCCTCCCCCTTGCATCAGGGTCCCCAGAGAGCCTCCCCCTTGCATCAGGGTCCCCAGAGAGCCTCCCCTCCCCTTGGGGACCCCTACAGAGACTCGGGGCTATGGGCCCCAGATTCGGGGCTATAGCCCCAAAAGCCACCCCCTAGCGACGCCACTGGGTACCATTGGTCTAAAATACCCAGACCTGGAAATATTCCTTATTCCTATGTAAAGCATCCCTTCCATCAGCCATGACCTGCTTGCACTGCATAGAAAAACAGAGACCATCACTGGATCTAAAATAAGGTATGGAATGAGAATAGGAAAGGATTTATTTAATTATTTTATTGACATGTGGATGGATGGGGGGGTCCAGGGAGACCGAAATACAAGCTGATTAAAGCTCACCTGTAAGGACTGGGTGTTCCCAGAACATCAGCAGGATGGCCCAGTGTATTTAAGCAGCTTGAAAACTCTTACACAGTGAGGGTCTGCCTTCCAAATGTATACATTTTTCCAGTCTGATGAATACCTACCTTAAAGCAATTTCTCTATACTAGATGCCCTCCCCCTGTTTGCATGCACCCCTCTGCTATAGCACAGCTATTGTACGGGGGGGGGCGCCTTCCCAGCCTGGTCTCCGACTTTCCCATTTAAATTTTATTATTTAATCCGCGCCGCACATTATTCCCCCGGCACCATTCCCCACCCCCACCCCTGCTGCTCCGATTGCTCTGCACCCCAGGTTTCCTCTCCGTCCGTCCATTATTGAAGCTTTTTTTTTTTAAATTCAAAATAAGAAACCACCTCAAATAATTCAGAAGCACGCCGGCCCATCCTTCTATCCCCAGGGCAGGTTATTTTGTAGCTTTATTTTCTCTGCTTCTCAATAAATGCAGAAAAAAAAAAAAAAAACCTCTTTCATTTTAGATACGCCGTATGTCATACACAGCTTCCGTCCGTCTATCTTTGCCTTCCAAGACCCCAAGACGCTTTCACGATTGCGCACCCCCCCCCCCCCCTTCTTGGACTGATGTATATAAATAAATATAAAAATTCCCCTGTCAAACATGTATTGTTTTTAAAGTAGACCTAGAATCTATAGGTGTGTGCACACAGGGTGCGCCAGGTGTGCCTGGGCACACCCTAATCACCCTGTGTGGTGCAGATTTCCCCTGTTTAAACCCCTGATATTTCACTTAAGCCCCCTAATGGGTTTTTTAAAAAATGTTTTTAAAAAAATATTGATGAGAATGATAATAAAAAAAAAAAAATTGTAAAAAGTACTAGAAAATTAAATAAAAATAAAAACTACTGACACCAATCTCTGCCCTACTGACACCCTGTGTGGTGCAGATTCCCCCCTGTTTAAACCCCTGATGTTTCACCTAAGCACCCTAATGGGGTTTTTAAAAAATGTTTAAAAAAATTTTGATGAGAATGATAATAATAAAATTTTAAAAAATGTAAAAAAATACTAGAAAATTAAATAATAAAAATGAAAACTACTAACACCATCCACTGCCCTACTGACGCCCTGTGTGGTGCAGATTTCCCCTGTTTAAACCCCTGATATTTCACCTAAGCACCCTAATGGGGTTTTTAAAAAAATGTTTAAAAAAAATATTGATTGGGAATGATAATATAAAAAAAATTAATAGAATTGTAAAAAATACTAGAAAATTAAATAAAAATAAAAACTATTGACACCAATCTCTGCCCTACTGACACCCTGTGTGGTGCAGATTCCCCCTGTTTAAACCCCTGATGTTTCACCTAAGCACCCTAATGGGGTTTTTAAAAAAATGTTTAAAAAAATATTGATGATAATGATAATAAAAAAAATAAAATAAAATTGTAAAAAATACTAGAAAATTTAATAAAAATAAAAACTACTGACACCAATCTCTGCCCTACTGACACCCTGTGTGGTACAGATTTCCCCTGTTTAAACCCCTGATATTTCAACTAAGCACCCTAATGGGGTTATTTTAAAAATGTGTAAAAAAAAAAAAAAAAATTGTAAAAAATAATAGAAAATTAAATAATAAAAATAAAAACTACTGACTCTATCCACTGCCGTACTGACACCATCAGTGTATATATATATATATATATATATATATATATATATATATATATATATTTACACACACACGCATATACATATACACATATATACACACACACGCATATAAATATACACACATATATACACACACACACAAATATGTGTTTGAGCTTTGAGGTGAACACCCTTATGCACTCCCCCCAATGCCTTCATCTGCCTTTCTATCCAGAAGGACGGAGACATCTTTGTTTAGGTGTCATGCAGAGGCAGGATCTTCCCCTAAAGTGGTTGTAAACATCTGAAATGAAAAAAATGAACAAAGCATATCCTTTTATAGTGTGTACTTCAATCCAGAGCACCGAGTGTGATCTCTGTCTGCATGTGCAAAACGGAAACATTCGTTTCTTTTTCATTTCCGATAGATTCGTTATGTTACTAATTTCGTTTTGTGGATTCGTGTCGGAATTCGTTTAATTTAGTTTTGTTTCATTTATTTATTTTCTAACCAATTCCAAAGTTTCAGAACAATTTGAAATCAGTCGAAAAATGATCAACCAATTTGAATTCTGTGTGAAGAATAGCTGGTCGTTAAGGAGCAGGCGGGAAGCCGGCCGCTGCATCCTTAGCAACTGTTGACTCATCAGCTGTCAGAGGGCTTCCCCACTAACTGTTGAAATGTAAACAAAAGTGAAATGAAAAATGCTGGAAAATAAAACCACAGTGTGGGGTCCCCCCCAGCAATGCATACCAGGCCCTTTGGGTAACCCCACACCAAAAAAAAAAAAAAAATAGCGTGGGGTCCCCCCCTGAAATCCATGCAAGACACTTATCCAAGCATGCAGCCAGGCAGGCCAGGAAAGGGGGGGTGAGTGAGCGCATCCCCCTTTCCTGAACCATACCAGGGCATTTCCCCTCAACATGGGGGGATACTTTGGGGCAAGAGGGCTCTGCCCATGTTGAAAGGATGTGGCCTGGTATGGTTCGGGGGGGGGGGGGGCGCTCACTCATCCCCCCCCTTACCTAGCCTGCCGGGGTGCATACTCGGATAAGGGTCTGGTATGGATAGTGGGGGAGGGGGGGACCGACACCATTTTTTTTCTTCCAATTTTGGTGTGGGGGTCCCCTTGAAATCCATACAGACCCGAAGGGCCTGGTATGGACCGGGGGGGGACCCCACTCTATTTTTTTTAAATTTTTGAATATTTAATTGCCTGCATTCTATCGTTTACATTCATCTCTAAGTGGTTAAGCCTGCTGACAGCTGGTGAGTCATCGGTTGTTATGGACGCGACGTCCGGCTTCCTGGCCTGCCTCGCCCCGCCCCTTAACAACCAGCTATTCTTCACACCGAATTCCAATTGGCCGATCATTTTTCACCCGATCTGAATTCAAATCTTTCCGAAAATTTGAAATATGTTAGAAAATGAATAGACAAAAACGAAAAATCAACCAAATTTGTTACTATTTCATTCGGAGATTCGGATAATCAAAAATTTGTCAGAATTTATATTCAGGACCAAAAATAATTGCACCTGCCTCCTCTCTCGTTCCGCTACTATCTGACAGTTTATGAGGACACCAAGCAATCCTGGGAGACAGCCCCCCCCCCAGCACATAGAAGGTGATTGACAAACTCATCTGTGCAATTCCCCAAAGAGACATGTGTAGAGGGGTGTTGCATGAAATCCATTCATTCGGTGTTTACTATTGTGATTAGCTGTGATTGGGCCTGCCTGTACCATGTTATCACTGTGACCAATCACACAGATCAACACAACAGTACACAATGAATGGCATGAATAGAAGCCAATTGTACAATTGTCACGTGATCTGCTGTGATTGGCCACCGCAATCACATGGCAGCAGCGGGTCGGTACACTGATCTGTCATGCGCTTTGTCCAGTAGACACATCGGGTGACAGATCGCATGTGGGGCGAAATCCTGGGAGGACGTCATATGACATCCACCCAGGACAGCAGTGCTCCTGTCCGGTCTATTGTAACAGGACGGTCTGTCAATTTTTTTTTAAGAGTATATTGAGCTGCTGTGAAACTTCATGCACGGGTTTAAGGCATCCCCCAACCATGGTACTTAAAGGATTTGTATATTTGTAATGTTGCCCTTGAAGCTGCATTAAAAGCCCCTCCCCCCCTCTGAACTGTGTTTTAAAAAAAAATAAAACATTTGCATTGGTACATGTCCCCTATGGCAGTGCCCATGTTACCCAAAAGCTTACAAATCAGCCTTACAAGAGGGCAGAAAAAAAAATGACAAGATTCAGCTTCCATAGGCTTCAATGTGGTTCGGTGGTATGCTCGGGGATCGCAGATTTCACACTGGGTGTCAGCAAACGTCCAGGGAACCAAACTTTTCCCGGTTCACCAATCATTACCCCATCAGGTGCCAAGAAACATGGGTGGATTGGTTTAATGACAGCATAACAGGATATGTACAGTATGCATAAATACTTAGGAAGCGGTGAGCCAAATGTAGTCCAATTAGTAGTTCGCATGCAATGCATCAGGCTGGCTCCCATCCCCCCATCCAATCTTTCAGTTTAAATGTTGTACAGTCCTGTTCTTCCTAGTTTACAACATTTAAATTAAAGAATTAAATGCAACTCCAACAATATCTGTGCCACATCCCTATTATTTGGATATTATTTATACTGAAGTATAGTATAATAATTGATATATTAAATATTCTTTTAAATTTTCTTTTTAAATACAAATATATTTAATATATTAATAATTATATTATACTTAGTATAAAATATAAATAAATATATTTAAATATTTAAAGTAGAAATATATATATATATATATATATATATATATATATGTAAAATAGAAACATATTTAAATATTTAATATCTCAATTATTATACTATACTTAGTATAAAATATAAATAAATATATTTGAATATTTAAAGTAGAGATATAGAGATCGATATATATATATATATATATATATATATATATATATTTTTTTTTTTAATATAAATATATTTAAATATTTAATATATCAATTATTATACTATACTTAGTATAAAATATAAATAAATATATTTGAATATTTAAAGTAGAGATATGACATAGAGATAGAAAATATATATATATTTTTTTTTTAATATAAATATATTTAAATATTTAATATATCAATTATTATACTATATTTAGTATAAAATATAAATAGATAGATAGATAGATAGATAGATAGATAGATAGATAGATAGACAGATAGACAGATAGACAGATAGACAGATAGATAGATAGATAGATAGATATAGTTTTTGATATAACTAAATATATTTAAATACCTCTGGAACAAAGAGCAAAAGAAAAAAACATGGCAGGGGGCTTACCCTTCCTTACTCTATCCAAAAATTAAAAATGAATAAATAAAGGTTTTGGGTTTAGATTGACTTTCATTTCTTATAGTTTACTTTTTATATATAGTTAGTTTTAATGTATATATATTTAATTTCTAAAACATGGCTATGTGAGTATTTGTGTTATGCTCTGTGTAGAGCTATGTTTGAATTTCATTGTATAATCTGTGATTATATAATTACAATAGATGAAGGATTTACTTGCCCTACAACGTGTTGGAAATAACATTTCGTCCCCATGCACATGGGGCGTTAGAAAAAAACGGACTGCAAAGCCAGTACTGACTTCAGGAACAAGCAGCTGTAAAAATGCGTTTTTAGTAGCTTAGTACATTGGAGTAAATGCGCGTTTAGCCGCGTTAACGTTTAGCAGCGTTTCTCTGCCTCTTCTATTTTCCACTCCCAAATACAATTACTAGAGAGCACAAGTCGCATGATATGTGAAAAATGAATGGTTCCCTATGAGAGCCGTCTTAACTGATCCGACTTTCAGTCCATTGATTTGAATTTGAAATCACATCCAAGTCTGATCATCATGATCCGACTTGTGGCATGCGACTTGTACTCTGAGGATCTTTAAGGGGAACCCCACACCAAAATGGAAAAAAAAAAAAAGCGCGGGGTCCTCCCCCCCGCAAGACCCTTTGGTCTGGTATGGATTTTGAGGGGAAACCCCACGACAACCCCCCCCCCCTATCTATACCAGACCCTTATCCGAGCATGCAGCCCGGCAGGTCAGGATTGGTGGGAGAAGGACCATACCAGACCACATGCCCTTACCACCCCAAAAAAAGCAGTGTAATCTAAAAAAATAAGAATAAAAAGATGGTTTTTGACAAGTCCTTTAATACCCGCTTGCCGACCGCCTCACGCAGATATACTGCGGCAGAAGGGCTCGTACAGGCAAAACCACGTACCTGTACGTTGCCCTTTAAGAGGCAGCCAGCAGGCGCGCTGCAAGCTCCGTGAGTCGGGTCGCGGGTCCCGCGGACTCGATCGCCGCGGGTATACCCGCGATTGCCTGATGGGGAGGAAGAACGGGGAGATGCTGATGTAAACAAGCATCTCCCTGTTCTGCCTAGTGACAGTGTCACTCGATCTCTGCTCCCTGTCATTGGAGCAGAGATCAGTGACGTGTCACATGTAGCCACCCCCCCCCACAGTTAGAAACACGCCCCTAGGACACACTTAACCCCTACACTGCCCCCTAGTGGTTAACCCCTTCACTGCCAGTGTCATTTACACAGGAATCGGTGCATTTGTATAGCACTGATTGCTGTATAAATGACAATGGTCCCAAAAATGTGTCAAAAATGTCCGATGTGTCCACCATAATGTCGCAGTCACAATAAAAATCACTGATCGCCGCCATTTAAAAAAAAAAAAAAATTATTAATAAAAATGCCATAAAACTATCCCCTGTTTTGTAAACGCTATAACTTTTGCGCAAACCGATCAATAATCGCTTATTGCGAATTTTTTTACCAAAAATATGCAGAAGAATACATATCGGCCTAAACTGAGGAAAAAAATAGTTTTTTTTAATATATTTTTTGGGGATATTTATTATAGCAAAAAGTAAAAAATAATGCGTTTTTTTCAAAATTGTCGCTCTATTTTTGTTTATCGCGCAAAAAATAAAAACTGCAGAGGCGATCAAATACCACCAAAAGAAAGCTCTATTTGTGGGGAAAAAAAAGGACGTCAATTTTGTTTTGGAGCCACGTCGCACGACTGCGCAATTGTCAGTTTAAGCGACGCAGTGCCGAATCGCAAAAAGTGCTCTGGTCAGGAAGGGGGTAAATTCTTCCGGGGCTGAAGTGGTTAAAAATGAAGAATGTTCCCCCGTCGTAGCTCCAACGTATCTTCTTCCTCCGGCCTTTTCCCTCCGGTGATGTGTTCTTACTCTGGTCTTCTCCCCCTGCTGCTGTCCTCTCCACCGATGTCTCCCGTTGTGTCATCTCCGATGTCTGCCATGGGGTGTGGCCATCCGGTGATGTAACCATGAGACTCCGCCCCTTGTGACCAGTCTTCCCTGCCCCAAAGCACCTACCCCCCCATGTTGAGGGAATGTGGTCTGGTATGGTCCAGGAGGGGGGGCGCTCGCTCACCCCCCACCCCCATTCCTGACTTACCGGGCTGCATGCTCAGATAAGGGTCTGGTATGGATCTTGGGGGGGACCCCACGTCGTTTTTTTTTTTTTTTTTTTTCATTTTGGCATGTGGTTTCCCCTTCAAGACCCTCAAAACACAAGTCGCATGCCACAAGTCGGATCATGATGATCCAACTTGGATGCGACTTCTATTCGAATCAATGGGCCGAAAGTCAGATCAGTTAAGACGGCTCTCATAGGGAACCATTGGTCTTGACGTGTCAAAACCAAAACGCTTGACGCGGCTTAACGCGCTGTCCCTGTTTTTTTTTTTTTTTTCTTGCAGCTCAAAAACGCTTATGCCACTTACAGCGCATAAAAAAAATAAATAAAAAAATTTAAAAAACACACGTTGGCTGGAGGTGGGTATTAAAGCACTTGTTTATTTTTATAATGAAATGTCATTTATTAATAGTAATAAAAAATGATAAGTTTAATATTGTTTATTTGATTAATTTTATGTTTGGAATATTATAATACATTTTATTCAACTATTTAAAAAAATTGGGCAGCAGTTTTGAAACTTCCCATGTGTATCCAAAAGAAAAAAAAATGCTTTGGCTGCTGATGGGTATTATAGACAAGTTTATTTTTATGATAAAATGTCCTTTAATAATTTTATTATAATACAAAAAAATAGACTTTTAATAATTTATTTTATAATACTTCATTATTTAAACTATTTAAAAAATGGGCAGTAGTTTTTAGTCTTCCCAAGTCTATCCCAAAAATGTTTTAACTGGAGATCGGGAAAAAGTTCATTATTAGGATAAAATGTCATTTATTAGCTTTATAATAATTTAAAAAATTGTAATACTTGTAATATTTTTTAAATCATACTTTATTTAAATTGTTTATTTATTTTAATGCAGTAATACTTTTAATTTAATGCATATTTAAAAAAATATATAAATAATAATAATAATAATAATAAGAGAATGCTTATACACAGAAATTCCTCTTCAAGTGATGAAAATTCAGTCTCTGTTTTATCTTTCTACAATTGCTCATCACCAAAAAAATGGCTCATTCGAAAGACGTGTTAATTAGTGATTGTTTGTGGTTTCCAAAGTGCCCTAAAAATAACCGAGTGATGCTGCTTTACCAGTCCAGCTTTATAACAGCTAAATGAAAACTGCTGCGCTTCCCTTCTCAGTGGGGAAAAAAAAAAAAAAAATAATATAACACTTATTTGTATTTTTAAAGAGAATTCCCTTTCAAATGAATAGGCTGTCTTGATGCTCTGCAACAGTATGAATGGACCCTCAAAGTAAATCTAAATACTATCACTAATCCCATAAAAGGTTTGACATGTTAATATAATATCCAAGAAAATTCTGTTCTTCCTAAATTACAACATTTAAATTAAAGAATTAAATGCAACTCCAACAATATCTGTGCCACCCCTATTATTTGGATAATATTTATACTAAGTATAGTATAATATTTCAAATATTAAATATTTAAATATATTCATTTATATAAAATATATAATTTATATAGATAATTATATTTAAATACTATTAAATGAAAAGGTTTAACATGTTACTATAATATCCCAAATCCTTTTTTTTTTATCGCAAAAAGCAGTCTTTTTTAAAATAAAACCCACCCACACACACACATCGCACATATGGGTCCATGGGTGGCAGAGCATTCTGTGCTGCCAACATGCTCACTGCACGCTCCCAGCACACTGACCAAGCTGTCAAAGATATCTCTCAGTCCATACTAATATTTGCCAGTCTGGGGGACGGGTACCTTACCAGTTGACTACTGTGACAGCCAATCCCAGGGGTCACCTGATTCGCTGATCCTTTAAATCCACCCCACACCCCCCGCCCCCTCCCCGGGCATGCAGACACTGATAAAGGGATGCTGAGGCTGGGCAGAAAGGGGTTAATTGTGCGCCGCAGCGCACAGATGCATGCGCTGAAAATAATAATTGCAACTCTCTTGTACCTGTATACCCTTTATGGAGCGGAGCACTTTATACATTTACACTATGGGCATGCTTAATTCACTGATAATGTGTTATTGCATCACATAATAAGCTAATACATACATTGTGTCTTTGGGCAAAAAAAAAAAAAATTGTGAATATTCTTTTGGAAAAAAATAAAAATAATAAAAAAATATATATATATATATACATATATATATATATACATATATATATATATATATATACATATACATATATACACATATATATATATATATATATATATATATATATATATATATATATATATATATATATATATATATATATATATATATATATACACATATATATATATATATATATACATACATATATATATATATATATACATATATATATATATATATATATATATATATATATATATATACACACACACACACACATATACTGTATATATATATATATATATATACATATGTATGTATATATATATATATATATATATACATATATATATATATATATATACATACATATATATATATATATATACATATACATATATGTATATATTTCATTTTCTTTGAAGCATAGAGGTAAAAGTTAAAAGTTAAAAGTAAAAAAAGATTTATAAATGCCTTTATTTCTATTTTGACCAGTGTTATATATTTTTTTTTTAAAGAGTAATTTTACTACGCACAAAACATAAACATTCAGTTCTTTAATTTGGCCCATTTAAACAAATACTAAAATTATGTTTTTGATACATGCTTGCAAATGAAAATAAAAATGTATTTTTTTTATATTTATTTGTTAAAGTATGTATTTATGCCTATTTTCTTGTTATGTGATGCTGAAAAAAACAATTTAAATGAAAAAAAAAAAAAATGTTGATGGTAAATAAAAAATAAATAAATAAATAAAAACAGCAGGGAAAATATAGGAGAGTTAATCAAGGCTAATTAGGGTTAACTAAGGGCTAGCAAGGGGCTAAATAGGAGTCTATTTAAAAAAAAAAAAATTTTATTGTAAGGATTATGCCATATGCAGATTAAAGGTTAAACCTTTCATTAACATAAGAATTAAATAGTAAATACAATGAAACCATACATTGTTACATTGTATTAACTCAATGACACATTTAAACTGTGTACAAGTGTCATTTTACACAGGGACTGTTGCGTTTTGGCAATCCCTTCTGCATTGTAATACAAAGTAACTCGGCTGTCATTTTGACAGCCGGTAATTGCCAATATTAGCAGCGGAGGGGAGAGGAGCTGGATGCAAAAGATGCGTCCTAAATACTTTCTTTTAAAGATTTTTAGGACATATTTCATAACTACAAGAGGTTAACGTGTAGATACAGCCAAAAAATGTTTTATTTAGTTTTGAATAAAGTGGGGAAAGGTCAAAACTCCTTTAGTTTTTCGTTTTTTTTTCTGTTTGTCTTCCATAGGGGAGATTTTCTTTGACTTCCCGTCCAGGAGATTCAACAGGAAGTGAGATAAAATTTCTGCAAAGAGAAGGGATCCCCTCCATATCTCTGGATCAGGTGTCTCTCTTGGAAGTCTTTTTTTTTTTTTTTTTGCATACCTACACTTTAACACCTTTCATGAAAGATAGCTGATGGGATCTATAAAATGCTAGCTGCCTGGCTGCTATGCCAATCCTTTTGCTACAATTATAAGTCAATGACATGCAATAAGCATACATCTTGTAGAGGCGTGACTCCTGATCTGCAGGCTCATTCTAGGTCACTGACTTGCAAAGTAATGAAGCCATTGGATCAGCATTGACCGCAGTTTTTGATTGTCTATTGGAGATCCCCATATTTCTTACATTAACTTGCTTGGGGCTCATGGAAGGTTAGGGGTGGTAAAACTCGTGGTGGAGCTACAGTTTTACGCCCCCCCCCCCCTCCCCCAAACTGCTCCCTCTTTAGATGTAGAGGCAGCGGCTGGGGATGTACACATGTCGTGGCAAAAATTATAACCCCATGTCGCTTTGCGCCCACCGATGGTGAGAAAGTCAAGTGAATAGGGGAGTTCCGCATGAGCACCACAATGCCTTTGGGGCACTATTTTATCCACTGATACTAACATTGGGGCACAATCCCTCCCAATGACACCAACAATGGGGCACATTTCCACCCACACCAATGATGGGGCACAGTTACTCACAATGATGCCAACAATGGGGCACAATGACACCAACGATGGGGCACATTTCCACCCACACCAATGATGGGGCACAGTTACTCACAATGATGCCAACAATGGGGCACAATGACACCAACGATGGGGCACAGATCCTCCCAATGACGGGGCACAATTTCTCCCAATGACACCAATGATGGGGCCCAGTGACACCAACAAGGGGGCCTAATGACACCAACAATGGGGCACAATTTCTCCCAATGATGGGGCCCAATGACACCAACAATGGGGCCTAATGACACCAACAATGGGGCACATTTCCACCCAATGACACCAACGATGGGGCACAATTTCTCTCAATAACACTAACAATGGGGCACAATGACACCAATGATGGGGCACAAATCCTCCCAATGACACCAACAATTGGGCACATTTCCACAAACACCAATGATGGGGCACTAATTCTCTCAATGACACCAACAATGGGGCCCAATGGCACCAATGATGGGGCACAATTCCTCCCAATGACAACAATGGGGCATTATTTTGTTCCACTGACCTTTTGTTACTCCCACTGACCACTGCCCGGCCCCTTGTAATGTGTGAAGGACATTAAAGTGGAACTTCAGTCATCTTTCCATCTATTAAATCTTCTGCCCTTGTCGTTGTTGTTTTAACTTCGGATAGTAAAATATTTTTTTTCTGCCAGTAAATCCCTTATACAGCCCACTTCCTGTTTCTTGTCTGGTAAAAAGCCTAGGATTATGACATCATGCACAGCTCTCTCTCTCACTCTCATGAGAGTTTGCAAGGAAGGGAGGGGGGGATGAGTCATAAGAGGTCCAATGAGAGCTGCAGAGCTGGAGGTGTGCCTCTGTGTGTCTGTGTAAATCCAGGAAGTGAACAGGCAGCAGCTTCAGCTGCCCACAGTTAAAATGGATGCAGCCAGACTCAGTGGAGGGAGATTTCTGCAGCATATTTGGCACAATCACAATACATATAAAAAAATATGCAAAGTGGTTGGAGGGAAGCTTCAGAATGGCAAAGATGTTCGTAATTACAAACTTTGTGAGCAGACTGCAGTTCCTTTTTAAACTGGCCCTTTGTTTAGAAAGTTTGGAGACCCCCCGGGTGAAAGCATAAAACACCTCCTTGCCACATGTCAAACACCTCTGAAAAGCAATCCGAGCATGGATCGCTTTTCAGAGGAGCGGCAGCACCTGCCACGAGGCTCCATTCGCACCTTCACGTTGATAATTTTTGCCTGCGTTCATGAAGCACATTAAAAAAAAAAAATACGCATGTTGCGTTTGCAATGCCATCCATTGTTAATGGCACCCCCCAAACGTGCGTTTTGCAAAAACGCAGCGAAAATGCACAGAAAAAAAATGCACACAAATGAGAGCAGAATAAAAAGCCACGTGAGCTACTTTGCCAAGTTTGTTGGGTGTGGGGCAGCCCATTAAGATGAATGTGATGCCCTATGCGGGTCGCGTGAAAAATTAAAAATAAAAAAAAGCACGTCGAGCAAACACTACGATAAAATCCATGCAGGATCTCAGTGCTGCGGTGAACTCACCCATGCGTGGTGTTGTAGAACAGCGGTCTTCACCGGTATTACGTTTTCAGTACATCCACCAGCGCGGTTCGGCCCTGGCAGACGCAGCCGGAGATCAATAGGAAATAGATGAGCCCAGCGTATCAGCTTTCAGCTCATGGTGGGAAGGGGGCTAATGGATTGATCGGGGATTGATCAGAGCTGCCTGGAATAGAGTGCACAGCGGGAGATCTATGGATCAGACATTGATTACGCAAGCCTGTCAGCGTTTCCAGAGGCGTGGAAAGCTCGGGATCCGTTAATTGGATATAGATTGGACGTGTCCGGGAGAGCAACGTATAGATGGCCAAGCTGGGGGGAGCAGAGGTTTGCCAGGCGGCTGAAATCAAATGTAGAATTCAGGAGCCATTCAGTCCAATTATTGTTTCCCAGGGCTGAATTATTAACAGAAGGACTAAAATACTCAAAAATCCTGGAGAAAATGCTGCTTCGGGCTCCCTCCAGTGCTGATCACATGGGAATTTAGTCACAGGATGCTCATTGACTGGGAGGATTGGTCCAGCCATTCTGAATTCCGCCAGCAGAGGTCACTAGACTAGTCATGTGCGGTCAGTTTAGTTCCGAATTAAGATTCGGACGGATTTTCGGAAATTTGGATGTATCCGAATTTCCGAATTAGAATAGTACAGAATTTAAACAAATCCGAAACAGCTAAAAAAAAATTCAAATGAAATTGGAATTCGAAACGTTTTCGAATTTGAATAGTTTTCCAATTTCCTAAGAGAATAAAAAAATAGAATAGAAAATAAAGGAATAGAATAGAAAAAAAAATGCTATTTTATTCCTTTATTTCCTTTAATTTGAATTTTGGAAAAAGGTTATAGTGTTATATTCTTTCTATTATACTCTATTATTTTCTATTGTTTATTCTATTCCATTCTTTTCTATCCTATTGTTTTATTTTCTATTATATTCTATTCTTTTCTATTCTAATTCAAATTTATCCTATTCGAAAATCTGAATTTCAAAAGATGGGTATTTTCTATTTTATTCTATTCTATCTTTTATTTTAATCTATTCCATTCCTTTATTTTCTATTTTATTCTGTTCTTTTACTTTCTATTCTATCCCCTTTTTTTTTCTATTCTATTTTTTTTTCTATTCTTTTATGTTGTATTCTGTTCTGTTTTACTTTTTTTTTTTTTTTTTTTTTTTTAGTTTTAATATATCTTTATTAAAAAGAATGGCATTGTACAACAAAAAAGAAAAAGGAAAGGAAATAACTATGCTTAATGACCGTGACCTAAATATCCTTAGGTTAACCAAGTTTTATATTTACGCATTCCCACTAAACTAAAAATTGCGTGTGTGTAACATGCCAACATATTCGCTATCAATGCCAATTTTTATATATATATATGAATGAGAAAAGAAGACACAAAGAAAGAAAAAAAGAGAATAATAAAATAAAATTATATTCTATTCCTTTATTCTATTTTATTCTCATTCGGAGATTCAAATTCTAATTTTTGTCCCGAAATTTTGATTCGTCATTTCGGCTTTTTTTAAAACTTGTTACTATTGTATGCGAATTTCCGAATAAAGAAAAATGTGTCCGAATTTCAATTCGGACCGAAACGCACCGCACATGTCTACGTTGCGCCCGGTAGGATAGAGGACGCAGCATTAGGGAACGGAAGACAGGTATTTTAACCCCTTTTTGACTGAGGGTAAAACTAAAATGCCTGACCACAATTTTTCTACTGTGACATGTGTTAGTAAAACTGTACATATCATCGCAACTACTTAGTGTATCCAGGTGAATTATATTGCGTTTTTTTTTTTCCAGGACAAATTGGGTTCATTGGGTGGTAAATGGTAACAATAATCTCCTGATATTTTTTGATATCAAAGGCAAACTGACCCAAAAATAGTACAAAAAGTATTTTTTTAATTTTCTTTTATTTAGCTGTATATTTCTTGCTATTACTTACCACCAACGATCAACCCAAAATAAATTCTCCTACTCCTGATTAGACATGTATGGTTCGTTTAGTTCCGAATCAAAATTCTAACTAATTTTCCGTTATTCGGAAATTCAGATGTATCCGAATCTCCAAATTTCAATAGTAACAATTTTAAATAAATTCGGAAAAAAAAAAAATTTCGTTTGAAATTTTAATCAAATTTGAACTTCTTTCGAATTCGATTTGAATCATTTTCAAATTTCGAATTGGATTCAAATTTGAATTTCCGAATACAATCAAATAGAATAGAAGATAAAGGAGTAGAATCCAAAAGAATAGAATAGAAAAGAAAAGAATAGAATAGCATAATACAATAGAAGATAAAAGGAGTAGAATCCAAAGAATAGAATAGCATAATAGAATAGTAAATAAAGGAATAGAATAGAATATAACCCTCTTCTGAAATTCAAAATTACAAATAGAATAAATTCAAATTGGAATAGAATAGAAAATAAAATAAAAAGAATACATACTACTACTACTGTACAAAAACATCTGTAAGACTAGTGTCCCATCAACATCTGTCCGAGCACACACCAACACATCTGTCACACACAGTGTACCACTGCACAAAACCTCTGTCTGTAACACTAGTGTCCCAACAACATTCTCAGTGAAAGGTGAATAATGGCCCGGGCAGGAAAGAATTGTCCAGTATTCAGGTGCCTAAATAAAACATAAATGTGCATTGTATAAGGGCTACCTGAGGTAACAGAAATAACAATCCAATATTCAAATTGTTACTAATTCCAATCGAATTTGAAAACAGAATCGAAATGAGCACATCAGAAGAAAGGAGAAAGAAGAGGAAAGAAGAAAGAAGAAGAAAGAAGACCATTCTTCCTTTCTATAAATGTTATCTCTAGGTCAGAGGTAGTACAAGTGTCCCATCAACATCCGTCACAGTGTACTTGTACCCAAAAACATCTGTTGTAGTAGTACTGTGTGTCAGAGCAGAGCTCCCCCACCTACTGCCTCCCTTTTTTCATATCAAAAGCCCCCCCCCCCTCTTTTCACATCAGAAGCTCCCCATCACATCAGAACCCCTCCTTCTATCAGAGTCCTCCTTTCACATCAACCCCCCCCCCCCATTCACATCAGAAGCCCTCCCCCATCACATCAGAAGCCCCCCCCCTTCACATCAGAGGGGTTCCCCCTTTCATATCAGAAGCACCCCCTTCACCTCACGACCCCCCCCCCCCTTCACATTAGAGCCCCCCCAACACAAAGGAGTTTCTTCTTTCACATCAGAAGTCCCTATTACACATCAGAAGCCCCACCTTCACATCACCACCCGACCCCCCCCTTCACATCAGAGCCCCCTATCACATCAGAGACATTCCCCATTTCACATCAGAAGTCCCTCCTTCACATCACAACCACCCTTCACATCAGAGCCCCCCACCACATCAGAGTTCCCCATCCAGTGCCAGTACAAGGTCATCCAGTGCCCAGAGACAAAAAAAAACAAACTGCACATCACTGCTAACCCTATCACTACTCCTGTCAGCCTTGTACCAGAAGCAACTGGCACAGGGTGCTCCCATCCCTGCAATAAACCATTGTGCCCAGGGCAGCCGCCCCTCCTGCCCACTCCTTGTCCGGGCCTTGCCCCCATCACATCAGAGCCCCCCATCACATCAGAGCCCCCCATCACATCAGAGCTCCACATCACATCAGAGCTCCCCATCATATCAGAGCCCCCCATCACATCAGAGCCCTCCCATCACATCAGAGCCCTCCCATCACATCAGAGCTCCCCATCATATCAGAGCTCCCCATCACATCAGAGCCCCCCATCACATCAGAGCCCCCCATCACATCAGATCTCCCCATCACATCAGAGCCCTCCATCACATCAGAGCTCCCCATTACATCAGAGCCCCCCATTACATCAGAGCCCCCCATTACATCAGAGCCCCCCATTACATCAGAGCCCTCCCATCACATCAGAGCCCCCCATTACATCAGAGCCCCCCATTACATCAGAGCCCTCCCATCACATCAGATCTCCCCATCACATCAGAGCCCCCCATCACATCAGAGCCCCCCATTACATCAGAGCCCTCCCATCACATCAGAGCCCCCCATTACATCAGAGCCCCCCATTACATCAGAGCCCCCCATCACATCAGATCTCCCCATCACATCAGAGCCCCCCATTACATCAGAGCCCCCCATCACATCAGAGCCCTCCCATCACATCAGAGCTCCCCATTACATCAGAGCCCTCCCATCACATCAGAGCCCTCCCATCACATCAGAGCCCCCCATTACATCAGAGCCCCCCATCACATCAGATCTCCCCATCACATCAGAGCCCCCCATTACATCAGAGCCCCCCATTACATCAGATCTCCCCATCACATCAGAGCCCCCCATTACATCAGATCCCCCCATCACATCAGAGCCCTCCCATCACATCAGATCTCCCCATCACATCAGAGCCCCCCATTACATCAGATCCCCCCATCACATCAGAGCCCTCCCATCACATCAGAGCCCTCCCATCACATCAGAGCCCCCCATCACATCAGAGCCCTCCCATCACATCAGAGCCCTCCCATCACATCAGAGCCCCCCATCACATCAGATCTCCCCATCACATCAGAGCCCCCCATTACATCAGAGCCCCCCATCACATCAGATCTCCCCATCACATCAGAGCCCCCCATTACATCAGATCCCCCCATCACATCAGATCTCCCCATCACATCAGAGCCCCCCATTACATCAGATCCCCCCATCACATCAGAGCCCTCCCATCACATCAGAGCCCTCCCATCACATCAGAGCCCTCCCATCACATCAGAGCCCCCCATCACATCAGATCTCCCCATCACATCAGAGCCCCCCATCACATCAGATCTCCCCATCACATCAGAGCCCCCCATTACATCAGAGCTCCCCATCATATCAGAGCCCTCCCATCACATCAGAGCTCCCCATCACATCAGAGCCCTCCATCACATCAGAGCCCTCCCATCACATCAGAGCCCCCCATCACATCAGAGCCCTCCCATCACATCAGAGCCCTCCCATCACATCAGAGCCCCCCATTACATCAAAAATTGTAGTGGGCCATGGTGTGGAGACCCCCTTTCCCCAAGGTTCTAAATAAATAGTAGGAATCTCGTGGTTTCTGCTTTCAGCTCATCGTGGCAACTTCATAAATTTGTGTGACAGTTTTACTTCAAGCAAACCGACTTCGGTCTGACGGAAAATAATCCACCATCACAGCCAGCGCCATCCTCCGTGATTTATTGTGTTTTTAAGTGAAGGTATATTTGTGCCGGGACTGTCTGTCATCTGTAGACAAGTGTCCTTCCCGACACCGATCCCCCCCATAGAAGACCTGCTACTGAGCACAGGACCATCTGTCCCCCCCACCCAGACTTCGAAACCTGAGCAACCCCCCCGCCGGACTCCCTAATTAGTATGAGAGTAGACGGGGAGTATGTAATACATGTGTGTGGGTTTATCTGGTTACAAATTGTTATTGGGTTAATCGGGGAAGAATGTGAGGCCGTGACCCGACTTAGGATCTCAAATTAGAACTCAACCTTGAGATGGGGTGACAGCACTGACACCAAGACAGCTGAACCCATACAGGACAAGAAGTCATCATCCCTGGCCGGGGTCACAGACATTCTGCAGGAAAAGGATAAACTTTACATATGTGGGTTATTTAATAATTTACAACTCATTTACTAGTATTAAGGAGCTGAGGGCTGTTTGTGGTTAAACCTACACTATATTCCCAAAAGTATTGGGACACCTCCCTTTACACGCACATGAACTTCAATGACATCCCAGTCTTAGTCCGTAGGGTTCAATATTGAGTTGGCCCACCCTTTACAGCTATAACAGTTTCAACTCTTCTGGGAAGGCCGTCCACAAGGTTTAGGAGTGTGTCTATGGGAATGTTTGACCATTCTTCCAGAAGAGCATTTGTGAGGTCAGGCACTGATGTTGGAGGAGAAGGCCTGGCTCGCAGTCTGCGCTCTAATTCATCCCAAAGGTCTTCTATTGGGTTGAGGTCAGGACTCTGTGCAGGCCAATCAAGTTCCTTCACCCCAAACTCGCTCATCCATGTCTTTATGGACCTTGCTTTGTGCACTGGTCCAAATCATTTGGTGGAGGGGGATTATGGTGAGGGGTGAATTGGAGCAGAGACGACGAGCCGGGCCTTCTCGTCCAACATCAATGCCTGACCTCACAAATGCGCTTCTGGAAGAATGGTCAAACATTCTCATAGACACACTTCTAAACCTTGTGGACGGCCTTCCCAGAAGAGTTGAAGCTGTTATAGCTGCAAACTCAATATTGAACCCTACAAACTAAGATTGGGATGCCATTATATTTCAGGTGCGTGTAAAGGCAGCTGTCCCAATACTTTTGGTAATATAGCATATGTGAGTCCTTTAATAGTTTACTACTCATTTACTACCATTAAGGAGCTGAGGGCTGTTTGTGGTTGAAACAAGTTCTTCAGGAAAGGGTTAAACTTTACATACACTCACCGGCCATTTTATTAGGTACACCTGTTTAACTGCTTGGTAACACAAATTGCTAATCAGCCAATCACATTGGAGCAACTCAATGCATTTAGGCATCTAGACGTGGTGAAGACGACTTGCTGAAATTCAAATTGAGCATCAGAATGGGGAAGAAAGGGAATTTAAGTGACTTTGAACGTGGCATGGTTGTTGGTGACAGAGGGGCTGGTCTGAGGATTTCAAAAACTGCTGATCTCCTGGGATTTTCACACACAGCCATCTCATCATTTACAGAGAATGGTCCGAAAAAGAAAAAAATATCCAGTGAGCGGCAGTTGTGTGGAGGAAAATGCCTTGTTGATGTCAGAGGAGAATGGGCAGACTGGTTCCAGATGATAGAAATGCAACAGTAACTCAAATAACTACCTATTATATGCAAGGTATGGAGAATACCATCTCTGAACGCACAACACATCCAACCTTGAAGCAGATGGGCTACAGCAGCAGAAGACCACACCGGGTGCCCCTCCTGTCAGCTAATAACAGGAAACTGAGGCTACAATTCGCACAGGATCACCAAAATTGGACAATAGAAGATTGGAAAAACGTTGCCTGGTCTGATGAGTCTGGATTTCTGCTGCGACATTCAGATGGTGGGGTCAGAATTTGGTGTAAACAACATGAAATCATGGATCCATCCTGCCTTGTATCATCGGTTCAGGCTGGTGGTGGTGTAATGGTGTGGGGGATATTTTCTTGGCACACTTTGGGCCCCTTAGTACCAACTGAGCATTGTTTAAACCCCACAACCTACCTGAGTATTGTTGCTGACCATGTCCATCCCTTTATGACTACAGTGTCCCCATCTTCTGATGGCTCCTTCCAGCAGGATAATGCTCCATGTCACAAAACTCCAATCATCTCACCACTGGACAATGAGGTCCCTGTACTCCAATGGCCTCCACACTCACCAGATCTCATCCAATAGAGCACCACACTCACCAGATCTCATCCAATAGAGCACCTTTGGGATGTTGTGGAACGGGGAATTGGCATCATGGATGAGCAGCCATCAAATCTGCAGCAACTGTGTGATGTTATCATGTCACTATGGACCAAAATCTCTGAGGAACGTTTCCAACACCTTTGTTAAATCCATGATGGTTGAAGGCAAAAGGGGGTCCAACCCGGTACTAGCAAGGTGCACCTAATAAAGTGGCCGGAGAGTGTATGTGGGCCCTATGATAAATTACAACTCATTGCATTAAAGGAGCTGAGGGCTGTTTGTGGTAAACCCACAACAGTAAAATCAGTCTGTATATGCAGCATAGCATGCTTGTTATACTCAATGTGGAACTTAAGGGGTTAATCCTCTGCATTGTGTAGAAAGGCTGTTTGATCCTGTATGTACAGATCCTCCCCCTCCTGCACTGTCTATCTGGGGTTGGGCCAGCTAACACAGGCAGGGTAGTCGACCTGCACATGCTCAGTTGTGTGTTTTATGCTGGAGAGAACATTTACTTGTTCTCAGAGCTAGCCAGGTCACATGATAGTGACATCACACATGAGGCGTGTATAAAGGCTGTAGTGGAAATCTCCTCCTTCCTGAACTCTCAGCACTGGAGAAACTGTGCAGTTTATCATGTGACTGTGGTATACAGATCATCCAAAAAAGGTATATAGTGGCAGTATTTGAATGTAAAAAGAAGATTTCCAAGCTCTGGACACTGTTTTCATATTAGTGGGTTTAGTAACACTTTAAAATAAGTTCTTCAGGAAAAGGTTACATTTTACATATGTGGGTCATTTAATAGTTCACAACTCATTTACTACCATTAAGGATCTGAGGACCATGAGAGGTTAAAGAAGTTCTTCAGGAAAAGGTTAAACTTTACATTTACTTACAATATCTCACAAAAGTAAGTACACCCCTCACATTTTTGTACATATTTTATTCTATCTTTTCATGTGACAACACTGAAGAAATGACACTTTGCTACAATGTAAAGTAGTGAGTGTACAGCTTGTATAACAGTGTAAATTTGCTGTCCCCTCAAAATAACTCAACACACAGCCATTAATGTCTAAACTGCTGGCAACAAAAGTGAGTACACCCTTAAGTGAAAATGTCCAGATTGGGTCCAAAGTGTCAATATTTTGTGTGGCCACCATTATTTTCCAGCACTGCCTTAACTCTCTTGGGCATGGAGATCACCAGAGCTTCACAGGTTGCCACTGGAGTCCTCTTCCACTCCTCCATGATGACATCACAGAGCTGGTGGATGTTAGAGACCTTGTGCTTCTCCACCTTCCGTTTGAGGATGCCCCACAGATGCTCAATAGGGTTTAGGTCTGGAGACATGCTTGGCCAGTCCATCACCTTTACCCTCAGCTTCTTTAGCAAGGCAGTGGTCGTCTTGGAGGTGTGTTTGGGGTCCTTATCATGTTGGAATACTGCCCTGCAGCCCAGTCTCTGAAGGGAGGGGATCATTCTCTGCTTCAGTATATCACAGTACATGTTGGCATTCATGGTTCCCTCAATGAACTGTATCTCCCCAGTGCCGGCAGCACTCATGTAGCCCCAGACCATGACACTCCCACCACCATGTTTGACTGTAGGCAAGACACACTTGTCTTTGTACTCCTCACCTGGTTGCCCCCACACACGCCTGACACCATCTGAACCAAATAAGTTTATCTTGGTCTCATCAGACCACAGGACATGGTTCCAGTAATCCATGTCCTTAGTCTGCTTGTCTTCAGCAAACTGTTTGCGGTCTTTCTTGTGCATCATCTTTAGAAGAGGCTTCCTTCTGGGATGACAGCCATGCAGACTAATTTGATGCAGTGTGCGGCGTATTTTCTGAGCGCTGACAGGCTGACCCCCCACCCCTTCAACCTCTGCAGCAATGCTGGCAGCACTCATACATCTATTTCCCAAAGACAACCTCTGGATATGACGCTGAGCACGTGCACTCAACTTCTTTGGTCAACCATGGCGAGGCCTGTTCTGAGTGGAACCTGTCCTGTTAAACCGCTGTATGGTCTTGGCCACCGTGCTGCAGCTCAGTTTCAGGGTCTTGGCAATCTTCTTATAGCCTAGGCCACCTTTATGTAGAGCAACAATTCTTTTTTTCAGATCCTCAGAGAGTTCTTTGCCATGAGGTGCCATGTTGAACTTCCAGTGACCAGTATGAGAGAGTGAGAGCGATAACACCAAATTTAACACACCTGCTCCACATTCACACCTGAGACCTTGTAACACTAACGAGTCACATGACACCGGGGAGGAAAAATTGCTTATTGGGCCCAATTTGGACATTTTCACTTAGGGGTGTACTCACTTTTGTTGCCAGCGGTTTAGACATTAATGGCTGTGTGTTGAGTTATTTTGAGGGGACAGCAAATTTACACTGTTATACAAGCTGTACACTCACTACTTTACATTGTAGCAAAGTGTCATTTCTTCAGTGTTGTCACATGAAAAGATAGAATAAAATATTTACAGAAATGTGAGGGGTGTACTTACTTTTGTGAGATACTGTATGTGAACTGTTTAATAGTGCACAGCTCCTTTACTACCAGTTAGGTAGTTAGACTGTGCAGAAAAAGAGTTTGGGAAAGGAAGGGGAAGTGAATAAGCAGCACAAAGACCCAATCATTTCTTGTGCCAACAAGGAACATGCTAATGGGTGGAGAGAGCAGAGCGTCAGAGAGAAGAGCTCATCTCTGTGCTGCTTCTCTTTCACTGTCCAATCACAGGCTGGGGAAGGGTTTATAAAGGAGATAAATGAATGAACGACATTGAACCTGTAAGACCGATGACATCTAGTGGTGGAAAATTAGTACTGCACGGGGACAGCTCCAGATTGAAGGCGAGTTTTGCAGTATAAACTGCTTTTTTTTTTTTTTCAAATCTTTTAAAGGGTATTTTGTAAAAAGATCTGAGCTCTGCTTTGAATAGTTTACTATTAAAAAAGTTACCTTACGGTTATATAACCTTTAACTATCTGGAACTGCAGGCCGAGGGAAATGGGGAACGCTGCAAATGAAAAATAAGAGGACAGCAAAGCTAAGTAGCGACATTTGCCAGCATAGTCGGCTGATAAATAGCGAGTTGTGCGAATATTAACTTCTGCGTCCTCCACGCTGCGCCTGGTCCGTTCAGCACAGCAAAGCTGGCAGTGTTATTACAGGCGGCAATCTGGATTTCATTCTTCATTTGCAGCTGTGTCATATGTAAACTGTGTATTAATCAGCTGTGATGGCGATCATTAGTCAGGGGAAGGTTATCGCTCTCTCTGCCAGATCTGCGTGATGCTTCCATGTTTTACGGGGAACTCGGAGGACTTACTGATAATACTAAAGGAGATGAGCCACACCTGGACTCTGATATTCCAAATCTTTTGAGACTTCTAAGCTCATTATAGCGAACGTGATCTAATTATTTACTGTGGCCCACCTACCCATACTGCTTTGATGGAACAGGAATTCATAGAACCTCTTTTTTTCTTTGCTGTGTCTCCCTTGGAATATTTTCCTTCACTTCCTGTCCCAGAAACACAACAGGAAGTGAGAGGAAATAACAGTCTAGTGAGAGGAATCCCTTCTATGAGGTTAAGAGTGCCTAGTAGAAAGTCTTCTAGGTTCGAGGCAGGGGCATAGATAAGGAGGGGGATAGGGGGTCCAAAACCCTTCCAGAGCATTGGTGGTGCTCTAGTTAGCTCTGACAGTCGCTGTACTGACCGAAACCCTACAGCTGCCACACCTACTACTTGTAAGGTTGGGAGGAATGAGATAGATGCAAGCAGTGGACTGGTTCTTGGGGGAGTTATCAAACTGCAGCCGGGGGCTGGATCAGACCCTTGGCTTGCTTTTATCCAGCCCTTGGGGCACTATTTCATTCACTGATACCTAAAATGGGGCATAATTATCCTCACTGACACCAATGAAGGGGCTCTATTCCTCCCAATGACACCAATGATGGGGCAAAGTTTTCTCACAATGACACCAACAATGGAGCCCAATGACACCAATGATTGGGCACAATTTCTCCCAATGACACCAATGATGGGGCAACATTTCTCCCAATAACAACAACGATGGGGTAAAGTTTTCTCCCAATGACACCAACAATGGAGCCCAATGACACCAATGATGGGGCACAATTTCTCCCAATGACACCAATGATGGGGCACAATTTCTCCAATGACACCAACGATGGGGCAAAGTTTCTCCCAATAACACCAAAGATGGGGCACAATTTCTCCCAATGACACCAACGATGGGGCCAAATTTCTCCCAATAACACCAACGATGGGGCAACATTTCTCCCAATGACACCAACAATGGAGCCCAATGACACCAATGATGGGGCACAATTTCTCCCAATGACACCAACGATGGGGCAAAGTTTTCTCCCAATGACACCAACAATGGAGCCCAATGACACCAATGATGGGGCACAATTTCTCCCAATGACACCAACGATGGGGCAAAGTTTCTCCCAATAACACCAACGATGGGGCAAAGTTTTCTCCCATTGACACCAACAATGGAGCCCAATGACACCAATGATGGGGCACAATTATTCCCACTGTAACAAATGATGGGGCACACATTCTCCCAATAACACCAACAATAGGGCACCATTTGTCCCAATTACACCAACAATGACACCAACAATGGGGTGCAATTTTTCCTAAAGACACCAATGATGGGGCACAATTTCTCCCAATGACACCAACGATGGGGCACAATTTTTCCCAAAGACACCAACGATGGAGCACAATTCCTGCCAGTGACACCAACGATGGGGCATTATTTTTTACCACTGACGTCAGGACCCTTTTTACTCCCAACTGCCACAATCTGGCCCCCCTAAAATCTGAAGGACAGTAAACTGGCCCTTCATTTAGAAAGTTTGGAGACCCCTGGTCCAGACAATAGGGCGTTCCCAAGCAGGCTCTGAAATCCAATCAATGAAAGGTGTGGGCTAGGGGCTGTCAGGCCAGGAAGGAAAGCACTAGATGATGCTGGACGCCCTCCAACCAGGAAATGAGGCGGAGCTCCATCTGACTTGCTGCAGCTTCTAATGCACATTGTGAGAAGCTCGCAGTGTGCGGTGAAATCAGAGTAAGCCATTTCGGGACAGGAGAGGAACAAGGTACAAGTGTGCAAGGCTGAAGGAAAGGCCGGAGTTCTGCTTTAAAGGCGTCAAAGGATCGTCTGCGTCCGACGTTTTAATTGCATCAGCTTTAACCCCTCGCTGACGGCTACCTGCCCCGAAACAGCCGTATCGCAAAGCAGGCAGCGGAGGACAGGGGGTTCAATCAACATTTGCATAAAGCAATTAAAGTGTGACGCGGAGAATTGCTATCCCAGCACAGATCTTGGTTTGCTGACCTGATTGGATATCGATTGCCAATCAGGGGCCCCTATTAAGTGACAGTCTCGTTAGTGGTGACGGCTGCAGTACAGCAGGCGTTCGGGGCGAGCGCGCTCTCGTCTTTTTTTTTACGTCGCTTGTGAAATTGCATTCTTTTTATTTGTTTTTTTTTTTTTTTTAATTTTATTTTATTTCATTAAATTTTTCTTGTTTCGCTCCTATGGATGAATGTCTATAAATTGGTGATTTAGGGGGCGGGGGAGGGTGATGTAATAGATAATGCACCGAGCGCTGACCATTCCATCTACGGTCTGCAATTAGCTTAATGCAGGCTGAGCGTGGAGAAGACATTCTTACCGTCAGGAAATGCTGAGCCTGCAGAAATAGTTATGTGATACTGCCAGCATTCCGGTGATCACCCATCCGTGGCTCGGGAGCCCCATGTCTCACTAAGCTCCCTTGTTGCTTTTTTTTTTTTTTTTTTTTTTACATATATGCGTATGATGTCATCAGCTGATGTCATACGTATCTGTGATCAGCGGGAACCTGAAATGTGGTTATGGTTGAGACTAAGGTTGACCTTTCCCGCTAACTCAGCGCCTGATCATTCCCTGCATTGCCAGGACAAGAACATCTAAAGCCCGGGGGGGGGGGGGGGGGGGGGGGGGGGGGACATTGCCCCCCCACTCCCCCCCATTATGTATCAGCGAAAATCCACCATTCCTCCAAAAAAAAAAAAAATTAAAAATAAAAAAAAATAATAAAAAGGGGGTCCTCCTTCTTCCACAAACATCTTTTACAAATGAGTTGCGTCCAAATCAGCGTAAAACGCGTTTAATGGCATCCCAATGCACCTCGCCACCGGACATGCACTGCGGCTGCCAGAAATGGCGCATTTGGAATGGGCCGCCCTAAGGCGGAGCGCCTTGACACTTGGTCTATGGCGCGCCAACGCGCATTCCGTAATGAGCTCTAAAATGAACGCATCTGAAATAAGAGACTTATGTACACTATATTACCAAAAGTATTGTGACGCCTGCCTTTACAGTGATGCTGAAATGTGCACCTAATGCGCGCTAAAGTGTCCCCTCAATGAATATTACTGTATTTCATTTAGGCACGCCTTAAGTGCTAGTTAGCACACCTCAGTGGATCTGACAATATACACTATATCACCAAAAGTATTGGGACGCCTGCCTTTACACGCACATGAACTTTAATGACATCCCAGTCTTAGTCCGTAGGGTTCAATACTGAGTTGGCTCACCCTTTGCAGCTATAACAGCTTCAACTCTTCTGGGAAGGCTGTCCACAAGATTTAGGAGTGTGTCTATGGGAATGTTTGACCATTCTTCCAGAAGTGCATTTGTGAGGTCAGGTACTGATGTTGGAGGAGAAGGCCTGGCTCACAGTCTCCGCTCTAATTCATCTCAAAGGTCTTCTATGGCTGGAGGTCAGAACTTTGTGCAGGCCAGTCAAGTTCTTCCACCCCAAACTCGCTCATCCATGTCTTTATGGACCTTGCTTTGTACACTGGTGATCAGTCATGTTGGAACAGGAAGGGGCCATCCCCAAACTGTTCCCACAAAGTTGGGAGCATGAAATTGTCCAAAATGTCTTGTTCCCTTCACTGGAACTAAGGGGCCAAGCCAGACCCCTAAAAAAACAATACACCACCACACCATAATCCGCCCTCCACCAAATGATTTGGACCAGTGCACAAAGCAAGGTCCATAAAGACATGGATGAGCGAGTTTGGGGAGGAGGAACTTGACTGGCCTGATCTCAACCAGATAAAACACCTTTGGGATGAATTAGAGCAAAGACTACGAGCCAGACCTTCTCATCCAACATCAGTGCCTGACCTCACAAATGCGCTTCTGGAAGAATGATCAAACATTCCCATAGACACACTCCTAAACCTTGTGGACAGCCTTCCCAGAAGAGTTGAAGCTGTTATAGCTGCAAAGGGTGGGCCAACTCAATATTGAACCCTATGGACTAAGACTGGGATGCCATTAAAGTTCATGTGCGTGTAAAGGCAGGCGTCCCAATACTTCTAACAATATTATATATATATATATATATATATAAATACACACACACGCACACACACATACACACTACCCAATCAGAAATCAGCTTTTATTAGCTGGGTCTTCCAAAATCTATAATGTACACAGGACGGGTGTGCGTCCTCCCGTCGGCGGCCCTGGATAACCTTGCAGCCCTAACCCCAGACTTGTCCTTTTGAGCTAATAAAGCCAACGTGAGCCGCACACAGGCAGTTGTTAGTGCAATATTTGTTCATGTGCTCTCCGCTAAACTTCCTGCAGTCACCCCCAGGGGGCAGGCGGCTAGGTTTTAATTACCAATTAAACCAGAATTTGTAGCGGAGGGAAATTTCTGTGCCACTCTTTTTTTTTTTTTTTTTTTGCAGAGCTTAAACTGCAGGACATATTAAATATTTTAATCTCACCGCAAACTACGGACGGTGTGATGTCTTACTGTAAATGAGATCCAAAAAAGGACTGCATTCATATATATATATTATACACTGATGGTGTCAGTAGAGCAGTGGACAGTGTCAGTAGGGCAGTGGATGGTGTCAGTAGTTTTTATTTTTATTATTTAATTTTCTATTATTTTTTTACAATTTTTCTTTATTTTTTATTATATTTTTTTACACATTAAAAAAAAAAAACATTAGGGGGCTTAGGTTAAATATCAGGGGTTTAAACAGGGGAAATCTGCACCATACAGGGTGTCAGTAGGGCAGTGGATGGTGTCAGTAGTTTTTATTTTCATTATTTAATTTTCTATTATTTTTTTACAATTTTTCTTTATTTTTTATTATTTTTTTTACACATTAAAAAAAAAAAAAAAAACATTAGGGGGCTTAGGTTAAATATCAGGGGTTTAAACAGGGGAAATCTGCACCATACAGGGTGTCAGTAGGGCAGTGGATGGTGTCAGTAGTTTTTATTTTTATTATTTAATTTTCTATTATTTTTTTACAATTTTTCTTTATTTTTTTATTATTTTTTTTACACATTTAAAAAAAAAAAACATTAGGGGGCTTAGGTTAGGGGTTTAAACAGTGGAAATCTGCACCATACAGGGTGTCAGTAGGGCAGTGGATGGTGTCAGTAGTTTTTATTTGTATTTAATTTTCTAGTATTTTTTACAATTTTTTATTATTTTTATTATTATCATTCTCATCAATATTTTTTAAACATTTTTTTAAAAACCCCATCAGCTTAGGTGTTTATATATATATATATATATATATATATATATATATATATATATATATATATATATATATAATGCTTGTAATATCTGTGTGACTCTTAATAGTTAAAACAGAATAAAAAAAAATTAAAAAATAAAAAAAAGGAAAAAAGGGGGAGGAAGAAATGGGACTTTGTAAAAGGCATGTCACTGAATTGATACCTTGTTCACATGATCATTGAATTATTTATTGATAACATATATTAAATAAACATAGGCAATTGCTGTTAGTGTCCGGGCATCAGTTCGATGGATACTTGACGCACGTTTCATGGCTCACACCAATCATCAGGAGTAAAA
The DNA here is from genome assembly GCF_042186555.1 of Aquarana catesbeiana. NCBI lineage: Eukaryota > Metazoa > Chordata > Amphibia > Anura > Ranidae > Aquarana > Aquarana catesbeiana. The sequence goes on along the minus strand of NC_133325.1, from coordinate 778,962,903 downwards.
TGCTCTGAAATTAAATCAATAACATATCTATAAATATGGGATACCCTTTAAACGGAGAACCATCTCTAAAAAAAAAGGGTCTATAACTTACAATGCAACCCAATGGTGACGCTCAACCTGTGTCCAAGGGAGGACGGGGGACAGGGATGATGATCTCCCCCGCCCTACTCAGTGCGTCATCACGTCTGAGCATGAAGCGGATTCCCCCTCTCCATCTAGTTGGGGCTGAGACTTCCTTGGATCTGCAGGGGATTGGCATGCCGACGGATGGAGCCAAAGCTTGTCGCCATTTCCCGTCGCACTGGCAGGTTTTCATGACGTTGGTGGGGACCCGCCCCTTACTAGGGATAAAAGCAGCTCGGGGCTGGCCAGCTGACCATTTCACATGGGCCATTCACACGAGAGGGATCCCAGGCATGCTCACATCCACAGAATCGCTGCAGCAAGGGTTAGGCTATCCTGTGCTGGCAGCACATTAGAGAGTCAGACCGCTGCTATCACACAAGAGCAGCATCTCCAGCAGTGAGACATGACCTCTTCTTGACATTGCTCCAGTTGGAGATGCATGGGATCATACTAAAGCACTAGAGACCTGAACCTTCTCTTTTCCTTTTTTTTACCTACCCAGTGCTGCAGCAAGGGTTAAGCTATCCTGTGCTGGCAGCACATTAGAGAGTCAGACCGCTGCTATCACACAAGAGCAGCATCTCCAGCAGTGAGACATGCCCTCTTCTTCACATTGCTCCAGTTGGAGATGCATGGGATCATACCGAAGCACTAGAGACCTGAACCTTCTACTTTCTTTTCCTTTTTTATTTACATACCTAGTGCTGCAGCAAGGGTTAAAAAATCCATACAGTATAAGAAAAATCGTCCGAAATTCGGTCATTTAGACAGTACGTTCGTATTTCGGCCAGTTAATGGGCACAAAATCGATAATCGTTGAGATGTTTTTGAGCCTAAAAAACGAAGGACAAGTTTGGAAATGTTCTGCTGAACGAACGATAAATTGAAAGGTTAATGTGTTTCCCGTCCGAACTGTCTGCACTAGGTATATGTAAAAAAAAGAACAAAAAATGAATTATTTATGTCCACTGAATGATTTATCGGTCATTACATGATGGCACTATCGTTTGCGCTCACGGCCGAATGTCCGCTTTTCGAAAATGTTTTTTTTCGTATAGTGTATGGCCAGCATAAGGACCACTGTTCCCACACAAAAGCAGCATCTCCAACGGTGCAATATGCCCTTTTGCACACGGCTCCAGCTGGGAATGCATGGGGTCATACTCAAGCACTAGAGTCCCAAACAATTTTATTTGTTTTTTTACATACCTAGTGTTAAAACATCCTGCACTGGCAGCACATTGGAGAGTCAGACTGCTGCTGACACACAGAAGTAGCATGTCCAGCAGTCCAACATGTCCTCTTGCACACTGCACCAATTGGGAATGTAGGGGCATACCAAAGCACTAGAGTCCCAATCTGTTTCTTTTTTTTTTTTTCTACATACCTAGTGCTGCAGCAAGGGTTAAAGTACACTGTGCTGGCAACCCATTGGAGAGTCGGACCACTTATCTTACACAGAAACAGCATCTCCAGCAGTTCAACGTGCCTTTTTTTTTACACTGCTTTAATTGGGGATGAAGGGGGTCATATTAAAGCAATAGAGACCCAAGCTGTTTCTTTTTTTTTACATACCTAGTGCTGCAGCAAGGGTTACATATCTTGTGCTGGCAGCACCTTGGAGAGTCAGTCCGCTGTTCTCACACAAAAGCAGCATCTCCAACAGCAAGGGCATGTCCCTTTTGCACACTGCTCTAGCTGGGAATGCATGGGGTCATACTGAAGCACTAAAGTCCTGAATCGTCTCTTTTCTTTGTTTTTTACATCCCTAGTTTTAAAAAAATCCTGCACTGGCAGCACATTGGAGAGTCAGACTGCTGCTGCCACACAGAAGCAGCATGTCCAGCAGTCCAATATGCCCTCTAGCACACTGCTCCAATTGGGAATGCAGAGGTCATACCAAAGCACTAGAGAACCAATCGATTCCTTCTTTTTTTATACATACCTAATGCTGCAGCAAAGGTTAAAATACCCTTTGCTGGCAGCACATTGGAGAGTCAGTCCACTTTTCTCACAAAGAAACAGCATCTCCAGCAGTTCGACATGCCTTCTTTCACACTTATCCAGTTTTGAATGATGGGGGTCACACCGAAACACTAGAGATCGGAGCTGTTTCTTTTATTTTATTTTTGCATACCTTGTGCTGCAGCAAGAGTTACATAGTCTGTTCTGACAGCACCTTGGAGAGTTGAACTGCTGCTCTCACACTGAGTTCCAACATGCCCTATTGCACACTGCTCCAAATAGGAAAGCAGGGGTCATACTAAAGCACTAGAAACCCAATCTGTTTCGTTTAGTTTTTTTTTTTTTTACATACCTAGTTCTGCAGCAAGGGTTAAAATAATCTGTGCTGGCAGCACATTGGAAAGTCAGACCACTTCCCTCACATAGAAACAGCATCTCCAGTGGTTTAACATGCCTTCTTGCACACTGATCCAATTGGGAATAAAGGGGGGTCATGCGGAAACACTAGAAACCCAAGCTGTTTCTTTTCTTTTCTTTTTTTTCTTTCTACATACCTAGTTCTGCAGCAAGGGTTACATATCCTGTGCTGGCAGCACTTTGGAGAGTCAGACCGCTGCTTTCACACAGAAAAAGCATCTCCATTGGTTTGACATGCCTTCTTTCACACTGATCCAACTGGGAATGAAGGGGGTCATACTGAAACACTAGAGACCCGAGCTGTTTCTTTTTTTTTTCTTTTTTTTTTACATAAAAGAGGTTAAAATATCCTGTGCTGGCAGCACCTTGGAGAGTCGGACTGCTGCTCCCACATAGGAACACCAACTCCAGCAGTCCATGTTCTCTTGAACACTGCTCCAAATGGGAATGCAAGGGGTCTTACTGATGCACGAGACTCAAGCTTGTGCACTTAGTGTGGGAGCCAGGGTCCGACTCTCTGATGTGCTGTCACACTGGGGAATTTATCCTCTGCATGGCATGCTGCTGTCTACTGTACAGTGAATTGGGTGAACATTCAAAATGATTGGTGCCTCAATACACCACATAAAGAGCAGGTACCCTATATTACCAAAAGTTTTGGAACGCCTGCCTTTACACGCACCTGAAATGTAATGGCATCCCAGTCTTAGTTCGTAGGGTTCAGTATTGAGTTGGCCCACCCTTTGCAGCTATAACAGCTTCAACTCTTCTGGGAAGGCTGTCCACAAGGTTTAGGAGTGTGTCTATGGGAATGTTTGACCATTCTTCCAACAGTGCATTTGTGAGGTCAGGCACTGATGTTGGACAAGAAGGCCTGGCTCGCAGTCTCCACTCTAATTCATCCCAAAGGTGTTCTATCGGGTTGATGTCAGGACTCTGTGCAGGTCAGTCAAGTTCCTCCACCCCAAACTCACTCATCCATGTCTTTATGGACCTTGCTTTGTGCACCGGTCCAAATCATTTGGTGGAGGAGGAGATTATGGTGTGGGGTTGTTTTTCAGGGGTTGGGCTTGGCCCCTTAGTGAAGGGAACTCTTAAGGCGTTGGCATACCAAGACATTTTGGAGAATTTCATGCTCCCAACTTTGTGGGAACAGTTTGGGGATGGCCCCTTCCTGTTCCAACATGACTGCACACCAGTGCACAAAGCAAGGTCTATAAAGACATGGATGAGCGAGTTTGGGGTGGAGGAACTTGACTGGCCTGCACAAAGTCCTGACCTCAACCCCATAGAACACTTTGGGATGAATTAGAGCGGAGACTGTGAGCCAGGCCTTCTCGTCCAACATCAGTGCCTGACCTCACAAATGCGCTTCCAGAAGAATGGTCAAACATTTCCATAGACACACTCCTAAACCTTGTGGATGGCCTTCCCAGAGGAGTTGAAGCTGTTATAGCTGCAAAGGGTGGGCCAACTCAATATTGAACCCTACAGACTAAGACTGGGACGCCATTAAAGTTCATGTGTGCGTCTTGCGGTGTACGTTAATGCGTGCGTGGGGAACCAGCCACCATGTTCTTCTACTGGGTGACATCACAGGCATTACTATTGGCCTAGAGTTCCACTTTAAAAGCTGGAGCTGGTTATCCCAGGCCTTTCGCCAACAACGAACATCTGGGCAGTGATAAATTCCCTCTGACAGTTGACTCGGGGTTTCGATATTCCAGGATCCACATTGAATTAGAGCAGAAAGGAAGCTAACAATGTCCGATGAGGCATCTGGGCTCCTCCGGAGCGGATTTTAGGTCAGCGGTTAAGGATCCGTCATTTCTCCGGCGCGGCTCTTCGCTGCCTGACGTTATCTGAAGGACAAATCTGCAAAAAGGACCGGGGGGCTTGTCATTCCGGATGCAGCTCGGACCCCCGGTAATGAGATTCTGGATGCTGCGAGTAGGACGCAGCAGGCGCGACACAATAGGATGCGTCGTTCGCTCGCCCCCTGACGCAGTGGCGCAGGGAGTCGTTGCCAGCAGAGACGGCTAGACGCGGACCTTGAAGAGTTGGCACGCAACTGAAAACAAATCTTGTAAGAGGCGCGGCAGACTCGTAACAAGCGCTGGCCTCAGATGTCCTCCGACGGAGGATGGGGGGGATTTTATCGCACATACGACTTTTTATATAGAGATTCTCCAGATTTTAAAGGAGAAGGCAGATCTAAAATACACACGTTATCGAAGCTCTGTGGTCATTATTTTATCATTAGATGTCACCCAGTGTCAGCTTCTTGCAGTACCTGTACAGCAGAGCTCAGACTGGGAAAGTAGAAAGCAGCACAAAGATCCAATCAGTTGTTGTAACGGCAAGCAGCATGCTGATAGGAGGAGAAAGCAGAGTGAGGGAGAGATGAGCTCATGGCTCTGCTGCTCCTCCTTTACTGTTTAGTCTAAAGGCTGGAGGAAGAAAGAGGAAATGGCGAAGAGGAAGCGGCTTAAATTATGCTGGGCATGTTGCACTGTGGGAATCTCAGCAACATTGCATTTTAAGAATCTCAGTGGTGCACTGTGGGAATCTCAGTGGTGTTCAGCTGTGGGACTCTCAGCCATGTTGCACTGTGGGAATCCTAGTGATTACATATTGTGGGAATCTCAATAATGTTGCACTGTGGAAATCTCAGTGATGGCATACTGTGGGGAATCTCAGTGATGTTAAAGCCTGGGAATCTCAGTGATATTGCACTGTGAGAATCTCAGTGATGTTGTACTGTGGGAATCTCAGTGATTGTTAACTATGGGGAATCTCAGCAATATTGCACTTTGAGAATCGCAGTGATGTACTGCAGGAATCCCAGTGATGTTGTACTGTGGGGAATCTCAGCAATATTGCACTTTGAGAATCTCAATGATGCTGTACTGCGGGAATCTCAGTGATGCACTGTGGGATTCTCAGTGGTGTTCAGCTGTGGGACTCTCAGCCATGTTGCACTGTGGGAATCCTAGTGATTACATATTGTGGGAATCACAGTGATGTTGCACTGTGGGAATCTCAGTGATGGTATATTGTGGGGAATCTCAGCAATATTGCACTTTGAGAATCTCACTGATGCTGTACTGCGGGAATCTCAGTGATGTTGCACTGTGGGATTCCTAGTGATTCCATACTGTGGGAATCTCAGATGTTATACTGTAGGAATCTCAGCGATGTTGCACTGTGGGAATCTCAGCGATATTGCACTGTAGGATTCCTAGTGATTCCATACTGTGGGAATCTCAGATGTTATACTTTAGGAATCTCAGCGATGTTGCACTGTAGGAATCTCAGCGATGTTGCACTGTGGGAATCTCAGCAATGTTGCACTGTGGGATTCCTAGTGATTCCATACTGTGGGAATCTCAGATGTTATACTGTGGGAATCTCAGCGATTTTGCACTGTGGGAATCTCAGCAATATTGCATTTTGAGAATCTCAGCGATGCACTGTGGGAATCTCAGTGGTGTTCGGCTGTGGGACTCTCAGCCATGTTGCACTGTGGGAATCCTAGTGATTACATATTGTGGGAATCTCAGTGATGGTATACTGTGGGGAATCTCAGCAATATTGCACTTTGAGAATCTCAATGATGTTGCACTCTGGGAAAACTAAGCAATGCTGCACTGTAGGAATCTCAGTGATGTTAAAGCCTGGGAATCTCAGTGATATTGCACTGTGAGAATCTCAATGATGTTGTACTGTGGGAATCTCTTTGATGTTGCAGTGTCACAATCTCGATGTTGTATTGTTTGAGTCTCACTGTTGCACTGTTGGGATCTCAGTGATGTTGATCTATGAGAATCTCAGTGATCTTGTACAATGGGAATCTCATTGATATTGAATTGCGGGATCTTCAGTGATGTTGCACTGTGACTATCAGAAGGATTTCCTGCCTGATATCCAACTTAAAGCCAGGGTGAGATTCTCATCCTACACCCCCCCCCCACATTTGGGGGCCTCGGGGAAGGCGGTGGAGGGTTTCTGATGTGCCAGTTCTAGGTATTGGCAGCTGCCGCCTTCTATCGGGGGCTCCAGTGACAGGTTCTCTTTATATGGCACAGACTCCACTCTGCCTCCAGTGATGGCCCAGTCCCGAACTATTTCATGGACCTCTTTAGCAGAGGTAAGCGAAAACGTTTTATGAAAGATATAAAATGGACCATTAAGCTTTATGGCATGTGCCAAGGACTTGCAGCCTTCCGTATATAGAGAGCCAAACGGTTATTTTTATTTTTTTTATTTTTTAATGCTCAATGTTCAAAAATCATTCATTTTAAGGGATAACTGTATCTTCAATAAAATCTGCATACCGGCAGCCGGCAAAGCCTGGGTGGAAAATCGGCAAATTTGTGACTGATCCACACAGGACAATGGCTCCTTGCCAGGTTGAGGAGGAACACTCGGGCCTCTATTAAAGCCAACCCCAGTCACTATTTTGAATGAAGCAGGTTAGGGTTACAACCTCTGCCAGTGTGCATATTGCCATACGTTTCCTTTTCTTTACTGCCGGTCACATTTTAGTAGCGGGAAGGAAGGTTAAAACTTCTGAAAATTATCTTATTTCTGTTATTGCCTTCTTTGCTGATAAACCCCACCACCACCACCACAACGACCACCACCACCATTCCAATCTCTTGTATTGGAAGTTAGGGAAAATCTGCCTAATGGTTTCATAGATGGGAACACCTTAATGGAGGCTATAATCAAGTCTTTTTTCAGCCAGGGTTTCGTGAAACCCGTGGGTTCCTCCAGAAGTTGCTAGAGGTTCATTGGGCAATGAGCAATTCCTGCCTCTCCGATAAATAGCCAAATCTCATTAGCCATCTTTAATGCCGCGTACACACGAGCGGACTTTCTATCCTACTTGGTCCGGCACACTTTCCGACGGACTTTGTCCGCCAGGTGCGCCGGACTTTAAAACGAACGGACTTGCCCACACACGCCGGGATTTTCCGGCGGGCTAAGTCCGCCCGTCTTTCCGACGGACTTTCGCCGGAGTTCCGGCGGACTTTCAGAATGAACGGACTTGCCCACACACGGACAAGTCCGTTCATTTTGAACGTGACTCAGGTGCGACGGGACTAGAGAAGGATGTCAATCTTGCCGCTTTTATCGGCGAGATTGACACCTTGCTAGCCCCGTCGCGGGGCATACCAGGCCCTTAGGTCTGGTATGGATTATAAAGGGGAACCCCGCTACGCCGAAAAAACGGCGTGGGGTCCCCCTAAAATCCATACCAGACCCCGATCCGAGCACGCAGCCTGGCCGGTCAGGAAAGGGGGTGGGGACGAGCGAGCGGCCCCCCCCCTCCTGAACCGTACCAGGCCGCATGCCCTCAACATGGGGGGTGGGTGCTTTGGGGGAGGGGGGCGCCCTGCGCCCCCCCCCCAAAGCACCTTGTCCCCATGTTGATGAGGACAAGGGCCTCTTCCCGACAACCCTGGCCGTTGGTTGTCGGGGTCTGCGGGCGGGGGCTTATCGGAATCTGGGAGCCCCCTTTAATAAGGGGGCCCCCAGATCCCGGCCCCCCACCCTATGTAAATGAGTATGGGGTACATGGTACCCCTACCCATTTACCTAGGAAAAAAGTGTAAGTAATAAAACACACTACACAGGTTTTTAAAATATTTTATTAAACAGCTCCGGGGGGGGGATCTTCCTCCGGCTTCGGGGGTCTTCTTCCGGCTTCGGGGGTCCCTCCGCTTCATCTTCTCCCGGCGTCCGGTTGGTTCTTCTCCGCTCTCCGGCCTCTTCTCCCGGTGTCGCAGGTCTTCGGCCGGCCCCTCCGCTCTCTTCATGTAGCTCTATTGCGAGCGGAGGTCCGGACTTCTTGGCTTCTTGGCTTCTTGGCTTCTCTTCTCTTCTCTTCCCCCAGATGTTGACACGACGCTCTCTCCGGCTGGACTGGTCTCTGAGGGCTGCGTTGTGACTTATATAGGCGGAGACCCCGCCCCCATATGATGTCACAGTCCCTGGGCATGCTGGGACTGTGACGTTTTAGGGGGCGTGGTCGACCACGCCCCCTAAAACGTCACAGTCCCAGCATGCCCAGGGACTGTGACATCATATGGGGGCGGGGTCTCCGCCTATATAAGTCACAACGCAGCCCTCAGAGACCAGTCCAGCCGGAGAGAGCGTCGTGTCAACATCTGGGGGAAGAGAAGAGAAGAGAAGCCAAGAAGCCAAGAAGCCAAGAAGTCCGGACCTCCGCTCGCAATAGAGCTACATGAAGAGAGCGGAGGGGCCGGCCGAAGACCTGCGACACCGGGAGAAGAGGCCGGAGAGCGGAGAAGAACCAACCGGACGCCGGGAGAAGATGAAGCGGAGGGACCCCCGAAGCCGGAAGAAGACCCCCGAAGCCGGAGGAAGATCCCCCCCCCGGAGCTGTTTAATAAAATATTTTAAAAACCTGTGTAGTGTGTTTTATTACTTACACTTTTTTCCTAGGTAAATGGGTAGGGGTACCATGTACCCCATACTCATTTACATAGGGTGGGGGGCCGGGATCTGGGGGCCCCCTTATTAAAGGGGGCTCCCAGATTCCGATAAGCCCCCGCCCGCAGACCCCGACAACCAACGGCCAGGGTTGTCGGGAAGAGGCCCTTGTCCTCATCAACATGGGGACAAGGTGCTTTGGGGGGGGGGGGGCGCAGGGCGCCCCCCTCCCCCAAAGCACCCACCCCCCATGTTGAGGGCATGCGGCCTGGTACGGTTCAGGAGGGGGGGGGGCCGCTCGCTCGTCCCCACCCCCTTTCCTGACCGGCCAGGCTGCGTGCTCGGATCGGGGTCTGGTATGGATTTTAGGGGGACCCCACGCCGTTTTTTCGGCGTAGCGGGGTTCCCCTTTATAATCCATACCAGACCTAAGGGCCTGGTATGCCCCGCGCTCGCCGCAATAGGAAGATTTGTTTTTCCTATTGCAGCGAGCGCGAGATGCAATACCATCCCCTCGTGTCGTATTTGGTCCGTCGGACCAGCCTACACACGAGCGGGCTTTCCGTCGGACCAGCACACACACGAGCGGACTTTCCGCCCGAAACTGAGTCCGACGGAAAGATTTAAAACATGTTTAAAATCTAGGTCCGGCGGGCTTTTGGGAAGAAGTCCGCCGGAAAAGTCCGCCGCCGCCCACACACGGGCGGATTGTCCGGCACACTCTGGTCCGCCGGACCAAGTATGCCGGAAAGTCCGACCGTGTGTACGCGGCATAACTGTGAGGAGTATTCTAACCACTGACCACCAATGGAAGGAACCTTCTTCCCACTGGCCACCAATGGAATGAACCTTCTTCCCACTGGCCACCAATGGAAGGAACCTTCTTCCCACTGGCCACCAATGGAAGGAACCTTCTTCCCACTGGCCACCAATGGAAGGAACCTTCTTCCCACTGGCCACCAATGAAAGGAACCTTCTTCCCACTGGCCACCAATGGAAGGAACCTTCTTCCCACTGGCCACCAATGGAAAGAACCTTTTTCCCACTGGCCACCAATGGAAGGAACCTTCTTCCCACTGGCCACCAATGGAAGGAACCTTCTTCCCACTGGCCACCAATGGAAGGAACCTTCTTCCCACTGGCCACCAATGGAAGGAACCTTCTTCCCACTGGCCACCAATGGAAGGAACATTCTTCCCACTGGCCACCAATGGAAGAAACCTTCTTCCCACTGGCCACCAATGGAAGGAACCTTCTTCCCACTGGCCACCAATCCAAGGAACATTCTTCCCACTGACCACCAATGTAAAAAGCATTCTTCCCACTGACCACCACTCACCTTAACTGCTGTCCCTAGCCTGTCCTTCCTCTGTTCCAGCTTGGGTAACTACCTTCCAGGCATAGGGGGACCTGCTTCTATGTGACAGTGTCAATTTCTAGGACCAAGCACTCTCCCATAATGACCAATGGTGTGTTGTCATTGTTTCCCTTGGGTCGCCAGCATTGCTGATTTCAGAGCTGGTTGCAGTAGAGGAAGGAGTGGCAATAGAATGCAGCCAAGATGGGTATAAGGGCAACAGCGGGCTCTTTGCACAGACAATGCCACTCTGCATAGACAAGGTGACAGTGTCTCTATAAGCTAAACATAAAGAGCAACTATAGAGTGGAAGACACATCTGTGAATTGCTCCGCAGCGTGAGCTACAAAGAAGTATGCCCTCTAGTGGCTGCAAAGCTGTATATGAAATATGATGATTAAAAAATGGCAGAAATAAAAGCCACAAGAAAATAATGTTCAATAATTTTAAGCTTACGCCACAAAACGAACCCTCAGAAGATAAGCGACTCTCTCTTCATAGTTTAAAGGATTTCCTGTTTCCTGCATTTGCTTGGTTCGCGCACTCTCCTGCGGAGTTTGAGGTTACCATAGAAACTTTAATGACTAAGACAGTCAAGGGTCCATTCTCAGCCACTTTTAAATGCCACATCTCGAAAATCAAGTATCTTCTTATAAAATGCAATTTAATAGAAATTTTTTTTTTTTTTAAATGACAGAGGTGAAACAGTTCAAAAACATCAGTAATGTAATTTGTATTTTTTTTTCCATCTCATTTATGCATCTCACATAAGAATGGACAGGATGATAACTTATTTTTTATTATTTTTTTATTTGATTATTTTTATTGTCATAATAGTGGCAAACATGGCTTCCATTAAGCAGCAATGAGCGAAATTGAGAGTTTTTGCCTGTCCAAAATTTTGGCAAAACATCAGCAAAATTTGCCATTTCGGCCAAACGCATTAAAGTTAATGGGGAAGAAAAAATTAAGATGACATAGTTAGGTTGGGAAAAGACACAAGTCTTGCACCATTGAAGTTTGCAAGGGGGATTTAAATATCTCCTAAGAGTAAGACCTTTTTTTTTTCTTTATTTTAATTATTATTTTTTTACTTTTTTATTACTTTTATAAAGTATTTCTCTCCAGGTGCTCATTAGATGCAAAAACGTCACTTTGGACCTTCACTTCTCAGTTCCCTCCATTCTTGCATGTCATAACCCCCTTCTCTTCTGGGAGTGTCTAACTGTCTGTGCTGGCCCAGCTCCTCTGTCCCTCCCCTTCCCCCCCCTCCACATAACCTTTTATTTAGCTGCTGGGGGAGGAGTAAAAGTGAATACTATAGAACAGGTGTCAAGCGCAAGGCCTGTGAGCCAAATCCGGCCTGCCAGGCCATGTCATGTGCCTGCAGCGGCGGTACCCCCCCTCGTCTCCGCCGCCACTTCCTCACAGCAGAGAGGAGGACAGATCTCCTCTGCCAGATCCTGTGCTTCTCCATGCATGCAAAGAGGATCATCCCTGCCCCCCCCACCTCATCTCAGTCAGGGCCACCTTAATGCATGCCCAGGGGCCCCGGGTGCATGGGGGCCCCATTATAATCTTGCATTACATCATACTTGCCAACTGTCCCGGATTTGCTGGGACAGTTGCGCTTTTTACTAAGCTGTCCCTGGATGGCCATATCCCAGCAGCGTCCCTGAACCTGTACTGTGCTGTCCTGACCACCCCTGTGCTGTTCCTTTCTGCCCCCCCATACTGTGCCGTCCCGAGCACCCCTGTACTGTTCCTTTCTGCCCCCACCCCTGTACTGTGCCGTCCTGACCACCCCTGTATTGTTCCTTTCTGCCCCCCCCCTCATACTGTGTCATCCCAACCACCTCTGTCTGTACTGTTCCTTTCTGCCCCCCCCCCCTCGTACTGTGTCATCCCGACCACCCCTGTACTGTTCTTTTCTGCCCCAACACTGTGCTGTCCTGACCACCCCTGTACTGTTCCTTTTTGCCCCCCCCCCATACTGTGTCATCCCGACCACCTCTGCACTGTTCCTTTCTGCCCCCCCCATACAGTATCGTCCCGACCACCCCTGTACTGTTCCTTTCTACCCCCGTACTGTGCCGTCCTGACCACCTCTGTACAGTTCCTTTCTTCCCCCCGTACTGTGTCGTCCCGACCATCCCTGTACTGTTCCTTTCTGCCCCCCCGTACTGTGCCGTTCTGACCACCTCTGCACTGTTCCTTTCTGCCCCTCTGTACCGTGTCGTCCCGACCACCCCTGTACTGTTGCTTTCTGCCCCTGTACTGTGCCGTCCTGAACACCTCTGTATTGTTCCTTTCTGCCCCTGTACTGTGCCGTCCTGAACACCTCTGTACTGTTCCTTTCTGCCCCTGTACTGTGCCGTCCCGACCACCTCTGTACTGTTCCTTTCTGCTCCCCTCCTGTACTGTGGCATCCCGACCACCTCTGTACTGTTCCCTTCTGCCCCCTCGTAATGTGTCGTCCCGACCACCCCTGTACTGTTCCTTTCTGCCCCCCCCCGTACCGTGTCGTCCCAATCACCCCATGTACTGTTCCTTTCTGCGCCTGTACTGTGCCGTCCCGACCACCCCTGTACTGTTCCTTTCTGCCCCCCGTACTGTGCCGTTCTGACCACCTCTGTACTGTTCCTTTCTGCCCCCCCCTGTACTGTGCCGTCCTGACCACCCCAGTACTTTGCCTTTCTGCCCCCCCCCCCCCCATACTGTGCCCTTTGTGTTGATTAGTCTTTGATTTATAGCATGTTTTCTCATTAATCAAAATTGATTTTATTGAAAGTACTAATAAATATATGTTTCATTCTATAAACTATTTATACTTTAATTCTTGAGAGTAGGTGCGTAAATTGAGGCAGGCTGGTAGGGGCCCCAGTGTATTACTTCACCCAGGGGCTCATGATGCTATTAAGACAGCCCTGGTCTCAGCAGAGAGGAGGACAGAACTCCTCCTACAGATCCTGCACCTCTCTGTGCAGCCAAAGCACCCCTTAGTCTCCACCCCCTCTGGTCTCAGTATTCAGCAGACTCCAGCCCTCCTCTGGTCCTCCCCCAGACCCTGAACTTTCTGCTTCCCAGCTCCGCCCCCCAGCTTCTTCCTGGCAGCAGCACAAGGTAAGTTGGATGCACTGTGATGTAAGGGAGGGTGTCCCCCTAGACTTCTAATGTTGGGGGGGGGGGGGCTCTTGACATCTGATGTAGGGGGGGTGGGGTGCTCTGGACATCTACTCTTGCAGATACAACTCACCCTTTGAGGGCAACCATAATGCTGATGCTCCCCGCAATGATACTGAGTTTGACACCCCTGCTATAGGGTGTCCATTGAGTCTGCTGGGGCTGCTGATGGCGGCACACAGCAGCAGTCTCCGAGCTTTTGGATGTCCAAACAAGGAAAGTTTTTACACATAAAAAACATGGATAAAATATCTTAAAGAGACCCTGTCACCAACCTAAAACAATACAGCTAAAACCACAAAACAATTCGGTATTTTAAATGCTTTTTTGCAGCATTTTTATTTACCTAAAATATTTTTTTATTTACAGTACTTGCAATGTGGCTTTGAACTTGCTAGAAAATGTGACTTCTCTAGGAAGAGTCGGTTCCCCCGCACAGCCCCCTACCTTCTTGCACAGCATAGTCCTCTCCTCTTATTGGAGTGTTTACTGTCTGTGCTGGCCCAGCTCCTCCACCCCTCCATACATTCCTCATAGCGTAGGGGAATACTGTATAGCAACACTTGAGTGACAGCTCCGAGTCTGCTGGGGCTGCTGACATCTAAGATGGCGGCACCTGGCAGCGGTCTTTCAGATGTCTACATGGAATGCGAGTTACCGCTACACAAAGTGTGATTGGAGCACAGAAACCTCTGCAGATCATGGACATAGATGTGGGTGTTAAAGCCCACCCTCTTTGTCAGGGCACAAATATGCTACATTGGCGGCAAGAAATTAACGGCTTATTGTAAAATTACGGATGGGCGAGAACCCGATTGCTCTGGGAGGACATGACGTCTTCCCGAGAACTCACCTTGCGCACCCGCTCTGGGCACAATCTGTCACCCGCTGCATCCACCGGACACAGCGGATGACCGATCACTATGCCGGCCGGCTGCCGGTATCATGTGATTGCTGTGACCAATCATTGTATACAATTGTGTTGGTGGCTGTTATTGGTCACAGTGATCACATGGTACAGACAGGGCTAATGACGGTGTAGAAAAAAATGATCCGCACTCTGGCTGTTGCTCTTAAAAGGTCTTCATTTTATTGAATAGCCACAGTGAACAAACGCAGATTAACTCATTTGACGCGTTTCAGCCTATAAGGCCTTAGTCATAACCATAGTCATGGTGGTTATGACTAAGGCCTTATAGGCTGAAACGCGTCAACTGACTTAATCTGCGTTTGTTCACTGTGGCTATTCAATAAAATGAAAAAAAAATTTAAGAGCAGCAGCCAGAGTGCGGATCATTTTTTCTACATTACTCTACTCAGCCGCGACTGTGGATCGAGCACCTGGGAGCTCTGCTATCTATGTGTTGTATGGGTATTAGCACTGACTTTTCTATTTATACTTAGGGCTAATGACAGCCCGTTTGCACCCTGTGACCAATCACAGCTAATCACAACAATACACATTGTCTATACCAGTGGTTTTTTTTGTTTTGTTTTTGGGGGGGGGGGGCAGCAAACAATCCACCTGCCTCAACCCCCCTCCCTCCCAGCCAGTCAGTAGTCGGGGCCCCACACTTGCAGGCAGAGCTCCGGGCAGCGGCGGCTTCTCTCCGGGCTGCAGGTGGCTATTTCCTCGCTTCCCCTGCGTCTCCTCCCTCCTTCTGGCGGCCAATCCGATCTGATATACTTTCAGCCAACCAGGTGTCGGGTCTCAGGACCCGCTTCCTGATTGGCCGGGGGGAGAATCAGTGTGCCGTTAGTGAATTTTCATTCGCTATTGTCACGACTGGGTGGGCTCTGGTGGGCTAATCACCAAACCCAATTGGAATCCATGCGCCTGGCATGTAGATCAGGGGGCCGGACACATGGTTGGGGGGGCCCGTGTGCCCCCTATGGATAGTCTGCACATTGTCATTCAGTAAAAAGATTTGCTTATAGCAGTGAATTCACTACTATAAGCAAACATAGTGTGTATAAAAACAAACAAAAATAAAAGATAAAAAGAACAAAAAATCCTGATCAACTCCCCAGAGTGGTACAATGGTACTATGGTAACATTGTATTGCTCTGGTCACAGTATGTTTAAAAAAAAAAAATGTACAAACAAGAAAAGAAAAAATATTTAAAAAATGATTATTATTATTATTATTTTTTTTTTACACACTTTCACCAGTCAGTGTCCCTGATCACCACCACACCAGTTTAATGATAATGCTGTACTGCAATGGTAACAGTATGTAAAAAAATAAATAAAAAAATGTGAAAAAAAACTATTTGTTTTATTCATTTTCCAAAAAAAGTGACAAAAAATGACAACTTCATAAATCTCCCCATGGCTCTTACTAACCATCTCAGACTGTCTACTGTCTAAAACTAGGCCGTCAGTACATCAGGATTGATCGATTTTCATATATATATATATATATATATATATATATATATATATATATATATATATATATATATACTGTGTATACACCATAGTTTGTGGACTCTATAACCTTCCTACAGACTAAATAATATACACTGATTTAGTTTCTTTTCACCAGAGAAATGTAGAAAAATATAATTTGGCCTACATTTATAAAAAAAATGTATTTATTTGCAAAATCTGATAACAGAAATGAAGAAAAATATTTTTTTTTTCAAATTTTTGGGGCATTTTTTGTTTATTTAGCAAAATAAAAAAAAAAGAATTGTGGTGATCAAATACCACAAAAAGAAAGCTCACTTTAAAAAAAAAATTATCAAAATGTCATATGGGTAGAGTGTTGCATGACTGTGCAATTACCATTCAAAGTGTAACAGTGCTAACTGCTAAAAATTGGCCTGGGCAGGAAAGGTGCCCAGGATTGAAGTGGTTAATTATGATCATTAGCTCCATCTAGTGTCCATAATGTTGTAATAACATTCGACCTGAGGATAAAATAGCCTAATAACATTGATTTTGCCCCCCATTCGACCTGAGGATAAAATAGCCTAATAACATTGAACGAATGGAACAGCAGTTTCACAGGCCAAATTCTTTTATCATAAGCGCACCCCTAAGTTTCCAGGAAGTACACCCAGGCCTCATGTATTTACACAGTGTTTGCTTATCGCGGAGTTCAGCCTGAATTTCCTCTCCATCTGCGTCATTCAAGCTTCAATAAAACGTCTTAATTATTCGGCGTTAACAAAGCCCGCTGTCTATCGTGCCCAAATATTTTTACATTGAAAAGAAAAAAAAAAAAATATATGTCAGGAGCAATTCTGCTGCTAACAAGCAAATTAGCTAAACCGATGTTGAGACATAAATGGCTCCTTCCCAGAATGCCTTGCTGCCTCTTGCCTGTTTGCTTTGTTTAGCGGCTCATTGTGCCCCGAGGAGAGGGAGATCAAAGCGGAATTTGCGCTTTTTGTGTTGTTTTACTCGGGGGCAGCACCACTTCCCTGAGGGAGGCCGGGCCTTTGTAGTGATGGGAGTTTTTTTTATTTTTTAATATTTTTTTAATGTGCCGAGGATTTTGCGCTGCTTACGTGTGGACGGCTCCTGGCTTTGAACGCGCAATTAGAAGGAAAAATAAAAATGTACTTCTAGGAATGAATATGTAAATGAACTTTACAGCTGAATAATATCTCTGATTAGTACGCTGGTTAATGTTGGAGATACATGTGTCAGGTATGCACAACGCACACATGAGATCCCTTGGACATTCCTACCACCTCTTAGAACTCTATCCAAGTAGAATAAAAAATAAATGAAAAAAAGATTACACTTCCCCTTTAAGGCATTTAAAGCAGAACTCCGTCCTTCTGTTCAGTCTTGCACAGTGGTACAGGCACCTCTTCTGTATTGAAATGATTGAAATGGCTTACTCTACAACTGTGAAATATATAAAATGTTCCTGATAGCCAGAGGCCATGTGATTACAGCTGCTTAGGATGAAGATCACATGAGGGAGCTCTTCTCTCTCTTTTTTTTTTTTTTCAAAACAGTAATGTGATTAGGTATGCTAATGTAACCACCTGACTCATGCATAGGGAGAAAATATCGGAGCAAGAGTAACATCTCCCACCAAGTGCATGGATACCTAATGTATTTATATAATGAAGAGTCAAACAGGTGGCTTTAAAAGTGAAGTTTGAGCTGCAAACCACGACGATGGGTATCTTCAGGACGGGCGACCACCTGCTTTACTCGTCAAGTCCTGTTGTGCGCCCATTCAAGACGCTGAGAGCTCCTGCTAAGAATGTGCTTTCACCAAGTGAGCCCTACTCTATATTTTAGGCACAAACACATATACTGTATATACATACACACATACTGTACTATCCCAGCATCCAATTTACCCTGTCAGAGCAAAATCCCTTCCTTTCCTTTTCTTCCTTCGTTCCTTTCCTTTCCTTACCTTACCTTTCCTTTCCTCTATACCTCCATTCTGTGTCTCATTTCTTTCATCCTTTCCTCTAGCCCTCCATTCTGTGCTCCTTTCCTTTCCTTTTCCCCTTCTCCTCCTATTCCTTTCCTTTCCTTGCCCTTCTTTCCTTTCTCCTTTCCTTTCATTTCCTTTCCCCTCCCCATTCTCCTTTCCTTTCCCCCTTTTTCTTTCCATTCCTTTCCCCTTCCTTCTTTAATTTCTCCTTCCTCCTTTCCTTTCCATTCCTCTCCCCTTTTCCCTTTCCTTCCCTTTCCCCTTCCTCCTTTCCCTTCCCTTCTTCCTTTACCCTTCTTCCTTTCCTTTCATTTTATTTCCCCTCTTCCTTTTCTTTTCTTTACCCTTCTTCCTTTCCTTTCAATTAATTTCCTTTCCCCTTGTTCCTTTCCTTTCCCCTTCTTCCTTTTCTTTCCTTTCCTTTCCCCTTCTTCATTTCCTTTCCTCTTCTTCCCTTTCCTTTCCTCTTATTCCTTTCCTCCTTTCCTCTCCTCTTCTTCCTTTCCTTTCCTCTTATTCCTTTTCCTTTCCTTTCTTCCTTTCCTCTTCTTCCTTTCCTTTCCCCTTCTTCCTTTTCCTTTCCTTTCCTCTTCTTCCTTTCCGCTTCTTCCTTTCCTTTCCTTTCGTTTTCTCCTTCTTCCTTTCCTTTCCTTTCCTTTCCTTTCCTTTCCTCTTCTTCCTTTTCCTTTCCTTTCTTCCTTTTCTCTTCTTCCTTTCTACGTTTCCTCTTATTCCTTTTCCTTTTCTTTCCTCTTCTTCCTTTCCTTTCCCCTTCTTCCCTTTCCTTTCCTTTCCCCTTCTTCCTTTCCTTTCCCTTCCTTTCCTCTTCTTCCTTTCCTTTCCTTTCCTTTCCTTTCCCCTTCTTCCTTTCCTTTCCCCTTCTTCCTTTCCTTTCCTTTCCCCTTCTTCCTTTCCCCTTCTTTCCTTTCCTTTCCCCTTCTTTCCTTTCCTTTCCTTTCCTTTCCCCTTCTTCCTTTCCTTTTCTTTCCTTTCCTTTCCTTTCCTTTCCTTTCCTTTCCTTTCCCCTTCTTCCTTTCCTTTCCTTTCCCCTTCTTCCTTTCCTTTCCTTTCCCTGTCTTCCTTTCTTTTCCTTTCCCCTTATTTCTTTCCCTCCTCCTCCTTCTTCTTCTTTCCTATCCATCCCTCTTTCCCTTTGCCCTTTTCCCTTTTCTTTTTTTTTCTTCCCTCCATTTTTCTTTCCTTCCCTGCTTGCCTTTCTTTCCCCCGTTCCTTTCCCTTTTTTCTACCTTCCCCTCTCAACCTTCCTTCCATCCCTCCCTTTCTCTTCCTTCCACCCCTTTGTGTTCTTCTCTCCCATGAGACAGCCAGGTAACGACCATTTTTTAAAAACTCTAGATTTTATCACTTGACAAGTTTTTTTTTTTATTGTAATGTTGGTAATACTGACAGGCATCCTAATAATTTTATCTAAATGAAGGAATTTTACCACAAAACATATGTTTCAGGCAGGGAAGGGATGAGAAGGGGGAGAGAGCACCTAAGAAACCAACACAGAGTTCAGGCATATGTCAGGATTGTGATACTGACAAATAATTACAGGCCTAGAAATGGCCCTGATCTTTTCATGGCAAAGCTAAGATACAATAAAAAGAAAGTTGGAGGCAAACTTTAAAAAGATGAACAATTTCACTGTCTCAGATTCTGTTGAGTCTGTGAAGATGGATACCAAATGTGAACATAAGATAACAGTAGAAAAGGAGCACTCCATAGATGTCTACCTCTGCTGCTGTTCAACAACTATACAGACAAAGCTTTTTAAGGTACTTGTGGAGGTGTTGGAATTCCACCATAAGAATTCAAGATAGTACAGAAAAAAAACTTGCAGAGTCTGAGGAAAAACTCAACTGCTTAGTTAATGAAATAGAAGAAAAGGCCAAGGAAGTCTCCATCCTAATAAATACTCCATAAGACAAAAAGCATGGCTCTAATCAACAAAGAACACAAAGAAGTAAAACTAATGCTTGACAATGAAAGAATAGATCAAGTACCCAACTTCCAAAACCTTGGAATAGGGATAAATGAAAATCTAAAGAACGTTTCACCCTCTAGTCACAACCTCAGGTTTTGAAACTTTCCCCCAACCACAAGAAACGTACAAACTCCCAGGATCTCAGCAGTTTAGTTACCTGCAGGTTTGACGTTTCTTTCTGGTGAAATTACGAGCCCATGAAGAGCCCACCAGAAGGTCCCCATTCGAACATCTCTACTCCCCTGATCTTCACGCTAGTGGTGTGATCACACACCTCTATAGAACAGGGGTCTTTAATCTTTCTAAACAGGGGGCCAGTTTACTATCCCTCAGACTTTAGGGGGGCCAGACTGTGGCCTTTGGGAGTAGAAAAGTTCCAGACATCAGTTGGAAAAAACAATGCCCCATCATTGGTATCAGTGTGAGGAATTGTGCCCCATTGTTGGTGTCATTGGGAGGTTATGTGCCCCATCGATGGTGTCATTGGGCCCAATTGTTGGCGTTATTGGGAAGAACTGTGCCCCATCATTGGTGTTACTGGGTCCAATTGTTGGTGTCATCATGAGGATTTGTGCCCCTTTGGCTGCATTCTCCCATTCGCCAATTAGAGACCACTACTGTAGGAGTTTATTGTCGAGTCCAACTACCTCTCAACCGACATACTGTATGTCGCACGTGGGGTAGCGGGCCTACCAATAATCCTGACATCGGAAGAATGGTCTAGCATTTGGGCGGCCACCTACAAATTTTCACAAAATAAAGCAGCTCAAGAAGCTAACTACAAAGTGTTGGTAAGATGGCATCTTGTGCTTTAGCAAAATTATGTACTGGGCTACCCTGACCTCGGCTTCTGAGGCTGTGGGGACTCGGGAACATATTTGCACGTCTTGTGGACCTGCCCTCTGGTGCGCTCTTTATGGTCAGAGATTTTTCAAATCTTTAGTTGCCTGTTTGATACAGCTCTGCAACCAGATCCTCTGGTTGCTCTGATGAATCCTAAAGCCCCAGGTTTGACCAAATCCCAGTTTAAACTTTTTAGGTTACAACGGCAGCCAATCCGACTATAGCAAGGTCTCGAAAAACATCTGCCGTGTCTTGGCTGTGAAACGTAGTGTAGATGGAAGCCACCCTACAAGACCGAGTTGGCCCATACCTAAAGATCTGGCAATGCTGTTGATATATTTTTACCGTCTGACTTTGACAATACCCTGTTGGACCTTGACCTCCTGAATATCTCGCCTTTTACATCTGAGTGAAATAACGCTCATCGGCATGACCTGTGGACACCCTTTGCCACAGAGTCTTAATCGGACTTGTTTTGACTTTGCATGTCACTGATGTGCATATGTCATAGCATTTTTAAATAATAATATTTGAAGAAAACCTGAAGAACGATGTCGGTGTCGGAGCTGGATACGCCAAGGCCAAAGAGCTAATGAGCAACAACCTTCCTTTAAGCATACAGAATAAATTGCTACAAATACACATTGCTACAAACTGGTTCGTTCTCAGGTATGGCACAGAAATGTTCTCCTTCAAAATGTCTCTATAAAAGTTGAACAAATGTTTTGAACTGTAGTGGAGGATCGTAAAAATTATTATTGGCACCGCCACGCATCTCCTACACTGCGGTGCGTTTTTGCCTGCGGGTGGCTTATTGTTTAGGTGCGGTCCTGCAGAGGCAACCACCAAGGCTGAACCTAGCCTTACAGACAACTAAAAAAGATCTTTTGTATCACTCAGCTGACTTTGCCAAGTGGTCCTGGACATGGGTGTGCGCAGCCTATTATATTAGATTGTGCACCCCAAAGATCAAACACACGTGTGTGTGTATATATATATATATATATATATATATATACACAAATACACACACACTTATGGCAGAGCCGGCACAGTGAAAGAGAAGCACGGTAGCACTTCATTAATGGCAGAACTGGGCAGAGGGAGATATTTCCCATCTCCCCGCCAGCACACAATGTGATAATGCTAATGCACACAGTGTTTTTTAGGGTGTGCCCTGGCACACCCGGCACACCCCCTACGCACGCTTATGGTCCTGGAACTATGCAGAATCATCTAATGGGAGGCCAATAATCCACAGCTCAAAGAACCCTGAGCAACCTCTGAAGGAACTTTAAGGTCCCATGAAACCCTGGTGGAGGATGGCTGATATAGGAGTCAAATACAAAACCTCCAGTCAACCCAATAGGGAGACTGGAAAATGGGGATTTTAAATGTGCCAATATAAAAATAATGTATAAAATATTAATCTTTATAAATACATTAAAATATATTAAAGCGGACCTTCACCCTCCCACGGCACTCTACTCCTCTCCATCAACCCCAACCCCCCCGCCGCAGCGCCAATTATCAGGTTCATTTTTTTTTGTTTGTCTGTTTATTCACATACTGCTTTTTCTTGCTTAACCCCCCTCCCCTGTTCCTGCACCCTCCTGCCTGCACCCAGAAGAGCCAGTAGCTATCACAGGCAACATGGCAGCATGTGCAGCGGCTGCAGAAAGGAGGACCCTAGCAGATCAATGCTGGATCTTACCCTATATAAGAACAGTGAAAGGTAAGCAAGGGGGAAAAAATGGGGGGGGGGCTGAAGTTCCTCTTTAAAAAGCCATATGCATACATCCACCATATCAGATGTACAGTGTATATCATATAGTATATCATATAGAATTCAGTGGATCGACGCATTTCGCATACAAGCTTGCGGGATCCACTTTCTCGTATGATCTTAGGATATGCAACTTTATTTATATAGTATCAGTATTATTTATATAGTACATATCCGAGTAGAAAGGAGCCAGCAACAATGAAGTCCTTGAAGTTTAATTTATAATTATTGGTACATCGGAGTGATAATAAAACAATAACGTTGACGCGTATCGGCAGAAGCCTTAGTCGTAGCTAGTTTAAGACAGATATGACAAGATATACCGTATTTATCGGCGTATAACACGCACTTTTTTCCCCTTAAAATCAGGGGAAAATCGCGGGTGCGTGTTATACGCCGATCCCCTGCGATCCTGACCTGTCAGAATTAAAAAATCGCTGACCGCGATTTGAAAATGGCGCCGCCGGCGCCGAAATACACAGTGCCGGTCCTCGGCTCTTCTCGGCGGCTTTCGGTTTCACTCGAGCGCCGCCCGAACCTAGCCGAGTATACTCGGCTAGTTTCGGATAGCTCCGCTCACCGTCCGAGTGAAACCGAAAGTAAACGAGAGCCGCCGAGAAGAGCCGAGGACCGGCTCTGTGTATTTCGGCGCCGGCGGCGCCATTTTCAAATCGCGGTCGGCGATTTTGAAGCTCACAGGCTTCAGCAAGGCTGGACTGGGGCAAGGCTGGACTGGACACTGGGGAAGGCTGCACTGACATGGCTGCACTGACATGGCTGCACTGACATGGCTGCACTGACATGGCTGCACTGACATGGCTGCACTAGCAAGGCTGCACTGACATGGCTGCACTGACATGGCTGCACTGACATGGCTGCACTAGCAAGGCTGCACTGACATGGCTGCACTGACATGGCTGCACTAGCAAGGCTGCACTGACATGGCTGCACTGACATGGCTGCACTGACATGGCTGCACTAGCAAGGCTGCACTGACATGGCTGCACTGGCAAGGCTGCACTGACAAGGCTGCACTGACAAGGCTGCACTGGGCAAGGCTGGACTGGGGCAAGGCTGCACTGAGAAGGCTGCAATGATGGGCATTTAAATGTAAGTTTTTTTCCCTTCAACTTCCCTCCTAAAAGTTTTTTTTCCTTAAAATTCCCTCCTAAATTGAGGTGCGTGTTATACGCCGATAAATACGGTATATACATAGGTGTGCGCAGCATAGTGCATTAGGGTGTGCACCCCAAAGCTTAAACACACACACACACACACACTATATATATATATATATATATAAAATACATATATATATATATATATATATATATATATATATATATATATATATATATATATATATATATATGGCAGTAGAGCAGCGGACGGTGTCAGTAGGGCAGGGATTGGTGTCAGTAGTTTATTTAAATTTTTTTTATTATTATAACTTTGTTACAATTGTATTATTTTTTACAATAATTTATTATTATTATTATTATTATTTTTTACAATTTATTAGGAGCCCCATTGGGGGACTTTGGTGAAATATCAGGGGTCTGAACAGCCTCACTTTTGAGACAGAGAAAGGGACTGAGGACAGAGATTTCCCAGTCCCTTTCTTTGCAGCCAAGCAGTAAGGGGAATCTGCGCAACACAGGGTGATTAGGGTGTGCCCAGGCACACCTGGCACACCCTGTGCGTACGCCTATGTATATATATATGTGCACTTAGACAGACTCCACCTATAAGCAATTAGCATATTGAATTGATCACACATGCCATTAAAAGTGAATGGTAATTACTCTTGTGCCAAAAGAAAAAGGTGAAAGAAATCCAAGATTAAAAATTGAAAATTAGAAGAGAGTGTGGGAAGGAATAGTAGAAGATTCTACAGTCTATATCACAAAGAATTTGGTGGATCGACACATTTTGCATACAAGCTTGCGGGATCCACTTTCTTATATGATCTTACGATATGGCAGATTAGGGCTGCACGATTAATCGTCAAGAATCGTTATCGCGATTTTTTTCCCCGTTGCGACCTTGACAAAAGTATTTCCCAATTCTTTCTATGCAGAGAATTCTCTCTGCTCTGCTGAAGCCGACAGCCGCTAAAAGAAAGGAAGAAAAAAAAAGGGCAGTCTGCCAAGAATCGCAACATTCTTTAGCAGTGGAACTTAAGTATAAACAGTGTTACAATTTGTCAGAGGAATAGACTTCGGTGTAAATGAGGAAAGTTTAACCTCTTAAACACTAAACCTTTTTCCGACGTTTCAAGTTAAAATAATTTTTTTTTTGCTAGAACATTACTTGGAACCCCCAAACATTATATATAAACATACAGTGGGGACGGAAAGTATTCAGACCCCTTTAAATTTTTCACTCTTAGTTATATTGCAGCCATTTGCTAAAATCATTTAAGTTCATTTTTTTACTCATTAATGTACGCACAGCACCCCATATTGACAGAAAAACACAGAATTGTTGACATTTTTGCAGATTTATTAAAAAAGAAAAACTGAAATATCACATGGTCCTAAGTATTCAGACCCTTTGCTGTGACACTCATATATTTAACTCAGGTGCTGTCCATTTCTTCTGATCATCCTTGAGATGGTTCTACACCTTCATTTGAGTCCAGCTGTGTTTGATTATACTGATTGGACTTGATTAGGAAAGCCACACACCTGTTTATATAAAGACCTTACAGCTCACAGTGCATGTCAGAGCAAATGAGAATCGTGAGGTCAAAGGAACTGCCTGAAGAGCTCAGAGACAGAATTGTGGCAAGGCACAGATCTGGCCAAGGTTACAAAAAAAATTCTGCTGCACTTAAGGTTCCTAAGAGCACAATGGCCTCCATAATCCTTAAATGGAAGACGTTTGGGATGACCAGAACCCTACCTAGAGCTGGCCTTCCGGCCAAACTGAGCTATCGGGGGAGAAGAGGTAAAGAAGAACCCAAAGATCACTGTGACTGAGCTCCAGAGATGCAGTCGGGAGATGAAAGAAAGTTGTAGAAAGTCAACCATCACTGCAGCCCTCCACCAGTTGGGGCTTTATGGCAGAGTGGCCAGACGGAAGCCTCTCCTCAGTGCAAGACACATGAAAGCCCGCATGGAGTTTGCTAAAAAAACACCTGAAGGACTCCAAGATGGTGAGAAATAAGATTCTTTGGTCTGATGAGACCAAGATAGACATTTTTGGCCTTTATTCTAAGCGGTATGTGTGGAGAACACCAGGCACTGCTCATTACCTGTCCAATACAGTCCCAACAGTGAAGCATGGTGGTGGCAGAATCATGCTGTGGGGGTGTTTTTCAGCTGCAGGGACAGGACGACTGGTTGCAATCGAGGGAAAGATGAATGCGGCCAAGTACAGGGATATCCTGGACAAAAACCTTCTCCAGAGTGCTCAGGACCTCAGACTGGGCTGAAGGTTTACCTTCCAACAAGACAATGACCCTAAGCACACAGCTAAAATAACAAAGGAGTGGCTTCACAACAACTCTGTGACTGTTCTTGAATGGCCCAGCCAGAGCCCTGACTTAAACCCAATTGAACATCTCTGGAGAGACCTAAAAATGGCTGTCCACCAACGTTTACCATCCAACCTGACAGAACTGGAGAGGATCTGCAAGGAGGAATGGCAGAGGATCCCCAAATCCAGGTGTGAAAAACTTGTTGCATCTTTCCCAAAAAGACTCATGGCTGTATTAGATCAAAAGGGTGCTTCTACTAAATACTGAGCAAAGGGTCTGAATACTTAGGACCATGTGATATTTGAGTTTTTCTTTTTTAATAAATCTGCAAAAAATGTCAACAATTCTGTGTTTTTCTGTCAATATGGGGTGCTGTGTGTACATTAATGAGGGAAAAAATGAACTTAAATGATTTTAGCAAATGTCTGCAATATAACAAAGAGTGAAGAATGTAAGGGGGTCTGAATACTTTCCGCCCCCACTGTATATATTTTAGTAGAGACCCTAGAGAATAAAATGGTGGTTGTTGCAATATTTTATGTCACACTGTATTTACGCAGCGGTCTTTCAAATGCAATTCTTTTTGGAAAAAATTACTTTAATGAATTAAAATAAAAAAATAAACTAGCCAGTAAAGTTAGCCCAATTTTTTTTTTTTTTTTGTATAATGTGAAAGATTTTACGTTGCGAGAATCGCAATCTTTTTATTCTAAGCAAAAAAATTGTCAGAATTGTGCAGCTCTATGGCAGATAATAGAAAATCTACAATAAACAAAATAATTTAAATACAATAAATCAACCCCAGCCTGGGTATCACATAATCAATACAGCATCAAACATAATATATCAATAATGCACTGTGTCTCAGGGAGAGAGGAAAAAGAGAAAAAAAATATGGCGGATATAAGCTGACAATTTTTTCCCAAATGTGTTCAAGTGCATCAGGAAAATGAATTTCTTTCATCAATGCATGCATTTCTTTAATGGTCCTCTGTATAAAAAAAAATAGAAGTTACTGCTACTTGCATCATAAACAACATTTATTGCACACACAAAAATATAAAAAAATATTCAAAAAAAATAACAATTTAAAAAAATATATATAAAAAGTGAAACAAAAAGGTTGGTTACAGGGTCTTTTTATGTATTAGTTTTGGGTACATGTATAATAATACTAATAATAATAATTGAATGAATAAAAAAAAAAAAGAATAGTTTCCCTTTAAATAAAAGCTGTGGCTCAGTTGTGTTTACAGGTCGGGACGTTGGTCCAGAAATGTCTTCACTCTCCGGCCTTTGATGCCCCCGCTATACTTCTAGATGAATCTGGTTCCGTGTGACACAAACAGGGATTTCACAGCGTAACACTGGAGATCGGGGAAGAATGCCCATATAATAGATTGTTGGTGATGTTCTTTCTCCCCCCCTCCCCACCGCCGGCCCGGTCCCAGCCGCCCCTCACAAGAAAAACCCTGAATAACACATATTCATACGGCAAGGGGAAAAAAAAAGCCCTGCTCAGCACTGGCACAAAGGACAATTCCTCACACAGACGAAGCCTTGTGCTGAGGAGATGGACGTGGAGCATTCAGCAGAAAGTGGTCAATTCACATGGAAATGAGGGAGCTGCCCCTCTCCTCGGCCCTCGGCCTGGTACTCAGCGGCTACAAAACAAGCTGCATGGAAAACAGATCCATGGGGACACGAGACAAATAATAAATGATTTATATTGTACAGAAAACCTATTGCTATATAACAAGTCATAGTACTTGTTGGAACTGATACATGGTGGACAAGAGTTTCTCTAATTGATACAAGTCACAGTAGTTGTTGGAACTGATACAGAGTAGACAAGAGTTCCTCTTATTAATACAATAAGTAAATGAAGTTGTTGGAACTGATACTTTATGTTCTTGTTATAGACAGATGATAAGTCATAGTGCCTGCTGGAATTGATACATAGCTAACAAGCCTTTCCCTTATTGATAGGCGAAAGGGAGCATTAACTTTTCAAACTGATACATACATTATGGGACCAAACATGGTGGACACCTGACCATTGTTGGACATCCCATTCCAAAACCAAGGCCTTTAAAGCTGACGTTTAGGTATGGCAATAGGTACATAGGTAAGTGTATTGCACATATTTATCACGGGCAACTTGCACCACATATGTTTTTTTTTTCTTACTCCACAGAGAGGGTGAAGGTTTTTCGGGGGTCTGTCCTGAAGTTGGGGAAGGGATCTGTGGCCTTTGGGGCTTTTTCCTCTTTGCAACCAGAGGTCTCCCTTGGGTGGAGGCCTTCCAAGTACTTGGAGAACCAGCTTTGGCAGGTCCTGAAGCAGCAGGGTCCACCTGGTTTTGGGCCTAGGTAGACCAGAGTAACTCTTGCTCCATCAGGAGCCTTGCATCCTGATAGGTTCAGGGATAAGGGCCCTTCCTCGTCGAAGGATGAACCATATTGTACACTCATGCACTTTTTTTCATGTACTGTGAGTTCATGGTTTACTTTTTTTTGTTCAGGGTTCGACAAGCACCGCAGAGCTCCAGCTTGGCCCTATGAATGTATGTATATGCCAAAACTGCAGGATGCCAGTAGTGGAAACTGGAAATCACTGTTGTAGGCATGGCTGCTACAGTGATTGCCGCTGGCTTCCAGTGTCCATGCCATGTGGCTGCCCTGCTGCTTACTGAACACAGGAAGTCACTGGATCAGCATAGGCACCATTTAGAGAACACTTTGCATGCCCCTTATAAATGCAAAATGTTCTCTGACTGGATGAGGTAGAGATTGTAACTTCACTGCCCAATGAAGTGTCATCACCATGCCTACTACAGTGATCCCAATAAGCTTTCAGGTCCCATGCCAAAAGGCTGTCCTGCTGCTTACTGAACACAGGAAGCCACTGTCTCGGCATGGGCACTGTTCAGAGAACATTTTGTATTTTCTCTATAAAGGCAAAGTGTTCTCTGATTGGATTAGTTGGAGATTGTGACATCACTGCCCTGTGATGTGACATCACCGTTCCTAATACAGTGATCTCCTCAGCTAGCTTCCAGGTCCCATGCCAAGTGTCTGTCCTGCTGCTTACTGAACACAGAAAGTCACCGGCTCAGCAGGGGCACTGTTCAGAGAACATGTGCATTTTCTCTATTATTGCAACGTGTTCCCTGATTGAATGAGGTGGAGATTGTGACATCACTGCCCCATGACGTGACATCACCTTGTCTACTGCAGTGATCCCCAATAGCTTCTGGGTCCTGTGCCAAACAGCTGTATTGTTGCATTGTGAACACAGTAGGTTGCCCGCACGGAACAGGCGCCATTCAGTGAACACTTTGCATTTTCTCGGTGACTACAAAGCATTACCTGATTAGACAAGGTGAAGAAGTGGGGCAGTGATGTCATAATTTCACCACGTCCAATCATAGAATGCTTTGCATTCATTAAGATAATGCAAAATAATGTCTAAATGGTGCCAAATTGGCAGCCTCCTATGTTCAGTAAGCACCAGTGCAAACGCTCTACACGGGAACCAGAAGCTAGCGGCAATCACTGGAGGAGCAATGTCTACTATATGACTTCCACCTTCCTGGGGGATCCTATAGGTAGGATACATACAAACCTACATTGGTCCGGGCACCAGGATTTACACGATTGTGTCATCTCTCAGCCGGCATCTTAGTCCACAAAGTAGATGGTGACCCTGGATAATCCCTGAACAAGGATGGCACTGTCCTTTTGAAGAGAAAAGCAGATGAAAAGGGGAGTATTATAATATCTGCAAGCTTTACTTAGCAAGCTGCACTTAACATTAAAAGTGTCTAGAGCCACTTCAAATTTCCTCTTGTAAAGGGAACGTGTTACTTTGCTCAATGTTATGAAAATACAGGTTCACACAGTGAATCGCATCCACAGATATAGTACAGAGAGCCACTTCGGCTTTTAGCTGGAAAAATATTGAGAAAGATATTTTCTGTCATGTCTCTCTAAGAGCTTCTCAGAAGAGGTGCGAGCAATTAGCTTGGTTTTCTCTAATTAAAACCCTGACATACGCACCTCAACAAACGACTCTCACATGACAAGAAAGTCAGCTTTGAATAAATTTACACTGTGTGCAAGTCAACGTCGCACTTCTGAGGCTGGCAAAAAAAAAAGTTTTATTTACTGTACATCCGAATGACGTTCATGCCTTGATGCCTGACTGTCTGTGTGACTATCCATTCCTGAAGGTTGACAGGCATTGTGGTTCTTAAAGTAGATGGGACAAAGACAGCAAAATTTGTAACTGTAGACTCATGAATCTATTCCTACATGCAACCTCAACCGTAACCAACTTTACTGACCCATACCCAACCAAACTCACCCGTGACAAATTTTACCAACCCATGGCCAACCGACCTCTCCTGTAACCAACTTTACCGACCTGTACCCAACCAACCTCTCCCATGACCAACTTTACCAACTCATAGCACAAAACCATCTCACCTGAAACCAACGTTACTGTCCTGTGCTCTGCCAACCTTATCTGTAACTAGCTTCACTGACCTGTACCCAACCAACCTCACCAGTAACCAAATTTACCGACCCATAACCAACCAACCTCACCTGTAACCAACTTCACCGACCTGTACCCAGCCAACCTTATCTGTAACTAACTTTACTGACCTGTACCCAATCAACCTCACCTGTAACCAACTTTACTGACCCGTACCCAACCAATCTCACCTGTAACCAACTTTACCGACCCATAACCAACCAATCTTTCCCATAACCAACTTTACTGACCCATACCCAACCAACCTCGACCATAACAAACTTTACTGACCCGTTCCCAACCATCCTCACCCATAAAAAATTTTACGGACCCCTAACCAACCAACCTCACCTGTAACCAACTTTACTGACCCATAAACAACCAACTTCACCCATAACCAACGTTACGGACCTGTAAGCAACCAACCTCACCTGTAACCAACTTTCTGCTGTCTTACAAAACACAGAATCGCTATATGACTAAAGCTACTGCACATTACAAGATACTGCTGAGATACAGACATGCCCCATATACAAAGAGAGCGCAGTTAGACACCAGCCGATTCCAGACTTCCCAACCAAAACTGGCCATATACCTGTTTCTGGTAGCAAGAGAGGGACATGGAAAAATCCAAAGCCTCTTTTCAAGAAGTTAAAGACCACAAGAACCTGACTTTAGCCAATGAGAATTTGTAAAGCGTCCTTAATGATTTACAAACCCAACCCCTAGCAACCTCTGGAGGAACCCCTAACAACCTCTTGGGAAACCCTTAAGGAACCCCTAGCAACCTCTGAGGGAACCCTCAAGGAACTCCTAGCAACCTCTGGGGGAACCCTCAAGGAACCCCTAGCAACTTCTGAGGGAACCCTTAATGAACTCCTAGCAACTTCTGGGGGAACCCTCAAGGAACCCCTAGCAACCTCTGGAGGAACCCTCAAGGAACCCCTAGCAACCTCTGGAGGAACCCTCAAGAAACCCCGAGCAACCTCTGGAGGAACCCCTAGAAACCTCTGGAGAAACCCACAAGGAACCCCTAGAAATCTTTGGAGGAACCCTGGTTGAGAAACTCTAATCTAGTGAATGTACATACTCTGTCCATTTGCCTTATCCCCTGAGCAGCCATACCGATTGTTATCTTTTCTTAAAATAATAAAAATAATTGAACAAAAAAAATGGAGATGGGAGAATGACAAAGGGATATATTAGGTATTACTTGGGCCATCAAGTAGTAGATGTCTTTCCATCTACTTTAAGAAATATTCCTTTTGTTTCTTTGTAACATTGCAATACTGCTCGTTAAGGAGATAGGACATGCAAAAGGTGAATCCACCCCCTCTGACCTCTTATGGCCTAAGACTGAGCTAAGGAAGGTAACGACTGTCCGAATGGGTTTCAGTCTATAAATACAAACTGCCAAGATTACAGACAGACACATAAAACACCGAACTAAACAAGCAACAAACTTCCAGTGGAAATTTAAGCAGCAAACGTGAAATGCTCAATTACCTCTAAATAATGAGTCCATTTACCCATTATGGTTATTGTCTTTTATGTCCATCGACAGAAACATTGCGATCAGGCTGCAGGGGAAAGGGAAAAAATCTCAATTAGAGCAGATCACTAACTGTGTAAAGATGTTGGATTAATGAAGGACTCATAGAAGGGCAGATATTTCTGGAGAGAGAGACGAGCGGGGAGGTAACTGCCTGGATGCAATAGTCGCCTAACCATAAGACATCATTGCACGCAAAGGAGGCAGAGTGATGGTATAGACTCGCCCTCACTGATATCATTCGGCAAAAGGCAAAATGGAAAATCTTCATATGCAACAATGCCTCCATCTCTGAGAGCTCATTACTGCCCTCTATGGATGTCATAAACAGTCAAAAAAAAATCTGATTGTGAGTGCTAAGCCTTAGTACCTGCTTTAGTGAAATTAAACAACATCCTTATTCTCCAAAAATAGTCCATTCGCATCCACTAGTTAATGGCCTTCTAATCTGTTTTTCATGAAATTGTTTTTCTAAGTGGCAGAAATTGCTCATTGCTCAAGGAACCTCTAGAAACCTCTCGAGGAACCCTCAAGGAACCCCTAGCAACCTCTGGAGGAACACCCAAGGAACCCCTAGCAACCTCTGGAGGAACCCTCAAGGAACCCCTAGCAACCTCTGAAGGAACCCTCAAGGAACCCCTAGCAACCTCTGGAGGAACCCTCAAGGAACCCCTAGCAACCTTTGGTGGAACCCTAGGGTTTCATGGATCCTTCATCAAGACTTTTTCTGCCTCCTTGTAATGTCCTCCATGAGCTCCCAAACCTCTCCCTTTCCTCCCTTACTTCCTGTTGCGACCCGGTAGTCCAGCATTTAGGGTATTATATTGTGTGTCACATACCCCAGGAGGCATAGTTCATTGGGAAAGGAGGGGGGGACGGAGCCAGGCGGCGCCTCATCAGGAAGCCACTGGCTTTATCCGGTGTTCTGTCAAAATAGCCAATTCGTCAAGATCTCCAATCACGTTACTTTCAGTTACTCTAAAGCATCAGTAATTGGAGATTAGGCCGAGTTGCTGTTTTGACACAACACCAGCAAGCATATACACTTGGGTACACCATATTATCGGCAGACATTGTTAGTCTGCCTGATACCAACAAGATGGCCGCCTCTAAGGCGGCGACAACTTTTTCCTCCTTAGCCGCTGTTCTGACAAAACCGAAAACTCTTTGTGTACCGGAGTGTATACCATGCCTTGAAATTTTGCACATTTTGTCATGTTACAACCAAAAACATAAATGTATTTTATTGGGATTTATGTGATTAGACCAACACAAAGTGGCACAATAATTGTGAAGTGGAAGGAAAATGATAAATGGTTTTCCAATTTTTTTACAACTATGTGAAAAGTGTGGGGTACATTTGTATGGCGCCCCCCTGAGTCAATACTTTGTAGAACCACCTTTCTCTGCAATTACAGCTGCAAGTCTTTTTGGGGATGTCTCTACCAGCTTTGCACATCTAGAGAGGGACATTTTTGCCCATTCTTCTTTGCAGAATATCTCAAGCTCTGTCAGATTGGATGGAGAGCGTCTGTGAACAGCAATTTCCAAGTCTTGCCACAGATTCTCAATTGGATTTAGGTCTGGACTTTGACTGGGTTATTCTAACACATGAATATGCTTCGATCCATTCCATTGTAGCTCTGGCTGTATGTTTAGGGTCGTTGTCCTGCTGGAAGGTGAACCTCCACGCCAGTCTCAAGTCTTGCCCAGTATTTGGCTCCATCCATCTTCCCATCAACTCTGACCAGCTTCCCTGTCCCTGCTGAAAAAAATCATCCCCACAACATGATGCTACCACCACCATGTTTCACGGTGGGGATGGTGTGTTCAGGGTGATGTGCAGTGTTAGTTTTCCGCCACACATAGCATTTTGCTTTTAGGCCAAAAAGTTCAATTTTAGTCTCATCTGACCAGAGCACCTTCTTTCACATGTTTGCTGTGTCCCCCACATGGCTTCTCAGGAAACTGCAAATAGGACTTTTTATGGCTTTCTTTCACCAATGGCTTTCTTCTTGCCACTCTTCCATAAAGGCCAGATTTGTCTCATGTCAAATCACATCAATGTGAACTTAGGCTAAAGGTTATTTCTGAGCCCCCAGAGGGCAGGAGGTGGGGATCTAGACATGTGCACTGCCAAAAAATGAATTCCTTTTCATTTTCATTTAATTCGTTTTTTTTTTTTTTCGTTTTCCGTGTCATTCATTATGATCGAAATTCGTTATTTCAAATAAATTGGTAAATTCGAAAACTCAGAAACTCCAAAATTCTGAAAATTCTGAAAATTCAAAAATAAGAAAATCCGAAAATAAGAAAGAAAATTTGAAAGACGAAATTTGGGAAAGTTTGGAAATTCGAAAATTCAAAAACTCCAAAATAATAACCAACTAACTAATTATAATAACTATTACTAACTATTAAATTCTAGGTATTGTAATTTCCTTTCAAATTTGGCTGTTAGTGAACGTAACGAATACAATTTATCTGAAGTTACAAATTATCCAAAAAAACGAAGGCCGCATCTAAACGAATGGAGTGTAACAAATTAATAATAATAAATCATAATAAATCTTTTTTATTATTATTATTTATTATGATTTATTATTATTAATTTGTTACACTCCATTCGTTTAGATGCGGCCTTCGTTATTTTGGATAATTTGTAACTTCATATAAATTTGTATTTGTTACGTTCACTAACAGCCAAATTTGAAAGGAAATTCCAATACCTAGAATTTAGTAGTTGGTTATTATTTCAGATTTTCGAATCTTTGGGTTTTCCAATTTTCGGATTTTTGTTCTTATTTTCGGATTTTCGCTCTTTTGAATTTTCGTTCTTATTTTCGTATTTTCGCATTTTTGGATATTCGAATTTTCAAATTTCCCGAATTTTCGATTTTCGGATTTTTGAACTTCCGAATCTCATAGGGAAAAATGCACAGCTGAAGCGGTCAATAACCTCCTGTGTGTGTTTTTTTTTTTTTTTTGAAGGGGGAGGGGAGGTGGTCTCATGGAACTTTTCAATTTTCATTGGTATAAAAATGGACCTGAGCTCAAAAAGTGAAGATTTGCCATTACAGAAAACTAAAAATAATAATTGTGCCTGAAGAGTACCCCCCAAAAAATTGTTTTTTTTTTTGGTCTGGAGTCCCTCCTGTAAAAAATAGCAGTGCAGTTCCTGCAGGTTGCTGGGCCGTGCTGGAACCCCGCAAAGCTCGTGAGCTGCTCCCCCATTCCGAGGAAGTCCTCCGCCTCTCCAGCCCCTCCCACCCAGAGAGCCGCGGCGGTGTCGTATTTGTCAGGCGTCAAAGGGAGAATGAAAGAGGTGCAGTTACAGCGCTGTAATTATCCGTGATGAGCAGACTTGTGTAAGAACATCGCTGTGAGCACTGACAAGCTGTCAGAGAATATGTGCGGATCGCTTGCAAAAAATTACAGACGACAAATTCTATTCGCCGGGACTATCCGTTCGTCTGCGTTGGGGGGGGGGGGGGGGTGTAATCTTAAAAAAGTATTTGATTGTGAAGGAGGAGATGCTTTGATCCATATATATAACCTATTCATTTAGAGGGAAATTTATTGGTGCTTTCACCCAACATTCACTCAACTTTCACCAAAGATTCACTCATTTTGCTTCAACAGTTGTGCTCATAAGTTTACATACCCTGGCAGAATTTATGATTTCTAGGCCATTTTTCAGAGAATATGAATGCTAACATAAAAACTTTCCTTTCACTCATGGTTGTTAGTGTTTGGTTGGAGCCATTTATTATCAATCAACTGTGTTTACTCTTTTTAAATCATAATGGCAACAGAAACTACCCAAATGACCCTGATCAAAAGTTTACATACCCCAGTTCTTAATACTGTGTATTGCCCCCATTTAACATCAATGACAGCTTGAAGTCTTTTGTGGTATTTGTGGATGAGGCTCTTTATCTTCTCAGATGGTAAAGCTGCCCATTCCTCTTGGCAAAAAGCCTCCAGTTCCTGTAAATTCTTGGGCTGTCTTGCATGAACTGCACGTTTTGAGATCTCCCCAGAGTGGCTCGATGATATTGAGGTCAGGAGACTGAGATGGCCACTCCAGAACCTTCACTTTATTCTGCTGTAGCCAATGACAGGTTGACTTGGCCTTGTGTTATTGGTTCATTGTCATGTTGGAATGTCCAAGTACGTCCCATGCGCAGCTTCCTGGCTGATGAATGCAAATGTTCCTCCAGTATTTTTTGATAACATACTGCATTCATCTTGCCATCAATTTTGACCAAATTTCCTCTGCCTTTTGTAGCTCACACATCCCCAAAACATCAGCAATCCACCTCCGTGTTTCACAGTGGGAATGGTGTACATTTCATCACAGGTCTTGTTGACTCCTCTCCAAATGTAGTGTTTATGGTTGTGGCCAAAAAGCTCAATTTTGGTCTCATCACTCCAAATGACTTTGTGCCAGAAGGTTTGAGGCTTGTCTTTGTGTTGTTTGGCGTATTGTAAGCGGGATACTTTGTGGCATTTGTGTAGTAATGGCTTTCTTCTGGCGACTCGACCATGCAGCCCATCTTTCTTCAAGTGCCTCCTTATTGTGCATCTTGATACAGCCACACCACATGTTTTCAGAGAGTCCTGTATTTTACTTGAAGTTATTTGTGGGTCTTTCTTTGCATTCCGAACAATTTTCCTGGCAGTTGTGGCTGAAATTTTAGTTGGTCTACCTGACCGTGGTTTGGTTTCAACAGAACCCCTCATTTTCCACTTCTTGATTAGAGTTTGAACACTGCTGATTGGCATTCTCAATTCCTTGGATATCTTTTTATATCCCTTTCCTGTTTTATACAGTTCAACTACCTTTTCCCGCAGATCCTTTGATAATCCTTTTGCTTTCCCCATGACTCAGAATCCAGAAACGTCAGTGCAGCACTGGATGAGAGATGCAAGGGTCTGTCAGGAGTCCAGAAACTCATTGACCTTTTATACACAAACACTAATTACAAGCAAACAGATCACAGGTGAGGATGGTTACCTCTAATAGCCATTCAATCCCCTTTGTGTCAATTGTGTGTATGTTATCAGTCCAAAAGCACCAGGGTATGTAAACTTTTGATCAGAGTCATTTGGGTGGTTTCTGTTGTCATTATGATTTAAAAAGAGTAAACACAGTTGATTGATAATAAATGGCTTCAGCCAAACACTAACCATGAGTGAAATAAAAGGTTTTGTGTTATCATTCATATTCTCTCAAAAAAGAAAACCTAAATTCTGCCAGGGTATGTAAACTTATGAGCACAACTGTAAATCTTATGAAACAAAAAAATTTAAAATTGGTGAATCTTGGGTCAAAGTTGTGCAAATTTGTGGGTGAAAACACTGATAAGTAAACCCCTTTAGGCTGAGTTTACACTTTTCTGTTGTGGAATATTTTGAATGGTGTATTTTAAGCATTGTCAGTCTGGGAGGGGAGGGGGTGTGTGAGAGGTACTAGCAGATTTATATACATTAAAAAAATTCAAGCCAAACTCGAGCTAACATTTTATATGCAGATACAGCAGTTTTTTTGTTTTTTTTTTTCATTTGAAATTAATAAAAGCTGATCATTGTAAGCACCACTGTCAGTGGTAAATGGTTTGTCTTAAAGAGGTAGTAAAACATGAAAAAAAAACCCCAAAAGACAATATTCTCCCTGCAAGTCATGTTTTCAACTTTCCATCTATTAAATCTTCTGCCCTTGTTGTTGTTCTTTTAACTTTGGATAGTAAAACTTTTTTTTTCTGCCAGTAAATCCCTTATACAGCCCACTTCCTGTTTCTTGTCTGGTCATTAGCCTAGGCTTATGACATCACACACAGCTCTCTCTCTCATGCAGTGGCGGCCGGTGTTTTTTTTTTGGGGGGGGGGGGGCAGCAAACAACCACCCCCATTGGTCAGTGGCATCTCAGTCAGCACCCTCCCCCCTGCACTTACCCAAGCAGGCAGGGTTAGCGGGCTCGGGTGGCAGCGGCGGGCTTCCGCGGGTTGCAGGCTCTGGCGGCGGTGGGCTTCTATGGACGGCGGGCGGGCTCCTGTTTCTTCTGTATGGCTCTCCTCCCTTCTTCTCCTAGGCGTCCAATATGATCGCCTGTCCTTTCAGCCAATCAGGTGACGGGTATCAGACCAGCCTCCCAGATTGGCCAGGAGGAGGATCAGTGTTGCAACAGCGAATATTCATTCGCTGTTGCGACACACCTGGGTGGGCTCCAGACGCAATGCTGGGTGCCCCGAGCCCACCCTATTTTGAAGCCTATTAGAGCCTCTGGCTCTAATCAGTGCTTC
Source organism: Aquarana catesbeiana (assembly GCF_042186555.1). NCBI lineage: Eukaryota > Metazoa > Chordata > Amphibia > Anura > Ranidae > Aquarana > Aquarana catesbeiana. The sequence continues at coordinate 778,924,478 of NC_133325.1, read as the reverse complement.
AACCACCCCCCCCCCCCTCACCCCTGCCATAGGAATTCATGTGCCCTCAACTGGTTAAAAGTAAAACAAAAATATAAAAATAAAAAAATGTTTGCTGCAAAACTCACCTTCAATCCAGAGCTGTCCTTTGAAGTATTTCTTTTCTTCCACTAGATGACTGCTGTTCTCCAGATTTAATTATGGCCAGCTACATGTAGCCCACTTCCTCTGAGCCCAGGTCATCTTGAACCCCCACCCCCACCCACCCCTAACCCTGTGACTGTACAGCGAAAGGAGAAGCACCACAGTGATGACCTCATCTCTCTCTGGTCACTCTGATCTCTCCTATTATCAGCATGCTCATTGTCAGCAGATGGACTGATTGGCTCGTTGTGTGGTTGCCCCCCTCCCAGCCTGAGCTCTGTTGTACAGGGACTGCAAGAAGCTGATACCAGGTCTTATTCAGATACTTACACTGCTTGTATTCAAAAGGTTACATTTGATGACTATTAATGAATAGCGATCTGCATTCTTTTTGTCTTTTATATCTTTTCGGCTTTTATATATATATATATATATATATATATATATATATATATATATATATATAAAAAATCTTATTTTACTCGTGTTTTAAAAGATTACATTTAATGATTAATAATTATTACCGATCTGCATTTATTTATAGCTTTTATATCTTTTCTGCCTTTATTTATTAGAAGAAAATGTAATGATTATAAAAGAATAAAAGAATATCGATCTGTCTTTTATATCTTTTCTGCCTTTATTTATATATATTTAGAAGAACACTTTTTTTTAGAAGATTACATGCAATGACTAATAATTATTACCGATCTGCATTTATTTATTTATATATATATATATATATATATATATATATATATATATATATATATATATATATATATAAAATGTATATTTTTAAACGTTATTTTACTTCTTTTTAAAAGGGTAAATTTAATTATTAATAATTATTACTGATCTGCATTTATTTATGGCTTTTATATCTTTTCTGCCTTTATTTATTAGAATAAAATGTAATGATTATAAAAGAATACCGATCTGTCTTTTATATGTTTATTGCCTTTATTTATATATATTTAGAAGAACACTTTTTTTTTACAATTCTATTTTGCTTGTATTTGGAAGATTACATGCAATGATTAATTATTATTACCGATCTGCATTTATATATATATAATTTATATTTTTAAGCATTATTTTACTTCTATTTTAAAAGAGTACATTTAATTATTAATAATTATGACCGATCTGCATTTATATCTTTTCAGCCATATATATGTACGTTTAGATGATAAATATATATTTAGATATTTATTTATATATAATTATATTTTTATTTATGGCTTTTATATCTTTTCTGCCTTTATTTATTAGAACATTTAATGATTATAAAAGAATACCGATTTGCATTTTTTTGGCTTTTTTATATCTTCTGCTTTTTTATATATGTATATGATAACTAAAAGATTTTTTTTAATCCCATTTTCTGGCTTATTCTCTAAGATAAAGCACTTATTTCCCGCGCTTTGCGTTTCTTCTCGGAACGTGCGGCTTTCATCAGATAATAAAACTGTCGCTGGATGATATTTTGGCCCAGTTACAAAGTTTTATAAATGTCCCTCGATGCGTCATTAACAACTTAACACACACTTAGTGCAATGTTTGGGAAACAACTCTGCAATTAGCGCACAGTGATGTCATCACAAAAGTGGGTTACAAAAACACAATGCATAACCTTCTCCTGCGAGAAAAACAGGTGTTAATCGGTGAAGACTCGATGAGTCAGCTTCTGGGCGGAGGAAAGAGAATGCAACAATGTTTTCATCTGCTATTCCTGGTGCAGCGAACCGCATGTTATCTCATTAGAGCTTAAAGATGACCTCCGGCCTTCCCTTCAGTCTTGCACAGTTGTACCGGCTCCTCTCCTAGACTGACATGGCTTACTCTGATTTCACTGCACACTGCCACCTTCTCACAATCTGCATTTGAAGCTGCAGCAAGTCAGAGTCGGATAGAGTCCGCCTCATTTCCTGGCTGGAGGACATCCAGCATCATCTAGCACTTTTCTCCCCAGTCTGACTGTCCCTGGCCCGCCCTTTTCATTCATTGGACTTCAGCTCACAGTGTGCAGTGAAATCAGAGTAAGCCATTTCAGTCCAGGAGAGGAGCCTGTACAACTGTACAACTTGCAAGACTGAAGGAAAAGCAGGAGGTCATATTTAAAGCTTACACCCAGGTTGGTTTAGCCCATCCTACCCTCCTACCCAAGCAAAGAAACTTCTGAGTCTGAGACCCCTTAGAAGAGGCTTTCTCAACCAGGGTTTTGTGGAATCCTAGGGCTCCTCCAGAGGTTGTCAGGGGTTCCTTGAGGGTTCCTCCAGTGGTTGCCAGGGGTTCCTTTCAGTGGTTGCCAGGGGTTCCTTGAAGGTTCCTCCAGAGGTTGCTAGGGGTTCCTTGAGGGTTCCTCCAGAGGCTGCTAGGGGTTCCTTGAGGGTTCCTCCAGAGGTTGCCAGGGGTTAATTGAGCTGTGGCTGATTGACCTCCCATTTGATGGTGCCTGCATTGTTTCAGGACCAAGGCCACTTGACACCAATTATCGTTTTTACCATTCCAAAGCACACTTTGGAACCAACTGATGCGATAAAAAGATGGGACCTTAAAGGCTCCATACAAAAGGCAAATGCAACACAACTAACAAATATATAAAAATATGCAAAGTGTATTAATCACAATTAATTGATAAAACCAAATACAGTCATATTCGTTTTACTTCTTCAGTTTCACAGATAGCGAAAAAAATGAAATGCACCATTTGGTATTGTAGAGATACATATGCACATACATATAAATACTATACTATACATAGTCCATATGCTAATGCTCGCACATTCTTTGGGAACTCAAGGTGCGATGCGTTTCACAGCCTGAACCTTCTTCAGAGACAAAAAAAAAAAGAAAAAACATAAAGATATCAGGTATAATAGGCACCCGAAGCCACCATTAGGCCACAAGTGGTAATGACCCCAACTTTCCCCCAGCTGAAAGGTGAAGATATGTCGTCAACAGCACTGGATCATGCAGTCCATGTGACACCCTTAAGCTGGATCTGAATACCTCGGATGAGAAGTATTTGTTGGAGACTGGTTGCATCGCTGGTTGGCGTGTGTACTGTTGCGGCCCAATCTCCTCTCTGCGTAGTCCAGTGCTGTTGAAGCCATCTCCCGCCACTTTCGGCTGGTGGAAAGTTGGGGTCATCATTGCCACGGGCTGCCTGCCTGGCTCGGGGTGCTTATTATATCTGATATCTTCATGGTTTTTTTTTTAAGTTGTGATACTTTAACACTTTGTCCCTGAAGAAGCAGAGGTTCAGGCTGTGAAACGTGCCAAACTTATATTGGTTTTAGTAGAGATTCCCCAAAATCTAAAAATTATTTTAGGGGTTCTTCTGGGGTAAAAAAGGTTAAGAAAGGCTGCCTTAGCAGAATAGTTATTGATACCCTGGGTCAGAGGAAGTGGGTTGAATGACGTTGAACATCATTCAATCCGGGCAAGCATTGCTGGACCTCGGAGAGGACTCTCTGCAGGGGAAAATGGCAGAGAACCGGCGAGTACTGTGAAAGCTGCTTTTTTTTTTATTTTGTTAGATTAGGGTGTTCCAACCAGGGTTCCATAGAACTCTAGGGTTCCTCCAGAAGTTACTAGGGGTTCCTATAAAAGTTGCTAGGTGTTTATTGAGGGTTCCTCCAGAAGTTGATAGGTGTTCCTTGAGGGTTCCTCCAGAGGTTGCTAGGGGTTCCTTGAGGGTTCCCTCAGAGGTTGCTAGGGGTTCCTCCAGAGGTTGCTAGGGGTTGGGTTTGTAAATCATTAGGGACACTTTACAAATTCTCATTGGCTAAAATCAGGTTCATGTGGTCTTTAACTTCTTGAAAAGAGGCTTCGGATTTTTTCCAGGTCCTTCTCTTGCTGCCAGGAACAGGTATCTAGTTTTGGTTGGGAAGGCTGGAATCGGCTGGTGTCTAATTGCGCTGCCTCTTTGTATATGGGGCATGTCTGTATCTCAGTAGTATCTTGTAATGTGCAGTAGCTTCAGTCATATGGCGATTCTGTGTTTTGTATCGACAGCAAAAAGTTGGTTACAGATGAGTTTGAGTGCCAGTAAAGTCGAACAAATAGTAGTTAGGGTTTTTGTACAGGTTGCTAGGGGTTCCTTGAGGGTTCCTCCAGAGGTTGGTAGTTGTTCCTTGAGGGTTCCTCCAGAGGTTGCTAGGGGTTCCTTGAGGGTTCCTCTAGAGGTTGCTAGGAGTTCCTTGGGGTTCCTCCAGAGGTTGCAAGGGGTTCCTTGGGGGTTCCTCCAGGAGTTGCTAGGGTTCCTTAAAGGCTCCTCCAAAGGTTGCTGGGGGCTCCTTGAACAATGAGAAATTTCTTCTTCTCAGATAATTTCCCACTGACACCATTGATCTTTTTAGCTATGTGTAAGTGGGTAATTCTTCCCAATGACCACAACTTTAAGGAGCATTCTTCCTACTGACCATCACACTAATGTATCATGAGGGGTTCCCTGAAACCAGAAAGTTATTTAAAGGGTTCCTCTGTTTTGAAAAGGTTGAGAAAGGCTGTATTAGATGTTGAGCAATTGAGATTTTAATTTTGGAATAAAAATTGGGATTTCCTCTTTAACGCAAACCCCACCAGACAGAGTATGGAGATAGAGTCACCCAGGAAGACAGGCAGAGACCCAGCTCCACAGTGTTAGAACGTTCACAGCGAGCGCGGTGATTAAACAGTCATCACATGATTCGCAATAGTTACTGCTGCATGACACCCTCACCCCCAGCCTCGGGGTAATTCAAATGAAAATACTCTATATTTAGGTTGATAGAATAATCAGAGTGGAAGGCCCCATCTGCTTGAAGCTCACTCCTGTAACTTTATTTATTCCATTTCTGCTCTATTTTCTTCTAGGTTTCCGACTTTGAAACAAAACAGAATACACTGCAGGTTGGGGGACAGGGACCTCCATACGGACCCACAAGGACAGTTCTAGGTGGGACTGCCCGCAGACCTGTAACTTAAAGGGCCAGTAAACATAAATGATAGTCAGTTTGTAGAAAGCTAATTTATTTTGAACTGAATAGATTTAAAGCACAGTTGATGCCCCACATGTTTTTAAATTATTTCTGTACAGCCATGTATGATGATCATCAACTGATACTTACTTGAAAAAGCAGCCTTAAAGCGGAGTTCCGACCACATATTTTTATTTATTTTTTCCGGCATCCCCTCTGCTTGTCTACATAATATACATGAAATTATGTCTCCAATTCAGTCCCTATGAACATGTTTTTTAGAATGTGCTTACCTTAGATTTCGTCTTCCTGGGCATTTTCATCTTCATTGTGGGCATGTGAAGTCCACTAGGACTCTCTTCCGGGATGCGGTGCTTCTGGCTACCCAGCATGCACCTCCCGATCTCGCGCATGCGCATTAAACACACGGCGCAGCGCAATGCTGAGAGCCGGCGACGCCCACTGACTCCTGGGAATCATGATACACATCTCCCAGGAGCCAGTGCGTTGTAGGATATTACATACGCCGCGGAGCGGAGAAACCGGAAGAGAAAAAGAAAACCTTGGAAACAGGGTAAGTAAAGCAGAAAAAGAAAAAAAAATTGCCCAATGCAGTCATTATGGCCAGTTGAGAAGCTAATGATAAGAAGATGAATGCTTTAAGGTTCCCTTTTCTCTTATTGGAAATAGGCTTTCTGTCCTCCCACTGCAGAGCTCTATGCTGTCACATTTAATTAGGGCCTCGTTTACCTGTTTCGCTGTTCAACCGCTGGGTTTTACCTGCCCCCCTCCCAACCTCACGTATGAATGAGTCCCTAGAGCAGGGATCCTCAAACTACGGCCCTCCAGCTGTTGCGGAACTACACATCCCATGAGGCATTGTAAAACTCTGACATTAACAGACATGACTAGGCATGATGGGAATTGTAGTTCTTGAACAACTGGAGAGCCATAGTTTGAAGACCCTTGCCCTAGAGCCATACCCGACCAAGTCTGTTTTACAAGATACACTTTTAGGGTCCTTTGCATACAGGTGCCTGGGGCCATAAAATGTAAAATTTGGGCATATTTCTCCAACCAGGAACCACAGGTGCTGCATACAGCCACCCATAGAAATAAATGACTATATGCATGTACATGCCAGCACTTGTGTAAAGCAGACCAATGATGCCATCAGCAGCGGAAGGAAAGAAAATTGCTCGATTCCCCCATCAAAACTGGCATGTGTATAGATGTACGCATCTAGTCTGCATCCAGGGTCATACAAGTGCCTGCCTACAGCCATTGATTACTATGGGCAGCTGTATGCAGCACCTGTGGCTTCCAGGTGGAGAAATTATTTCATGCAATATGTTGCCAGGTGTCCACTTGCATTAAGCCTTAGAGGGGTTGCCAACGTACCACCACACACTCAAGGTCTCTTTCCCATGGATGTGCCACCAGCCCCTTTTTGACTTAGAAGGATCATAGTTGCAGAAGCATAGTTGACCCATTTTTTACTACGTTACTGCAAGTCATAGGCATGAAGTTGTCCTAGAAGTTCAGCTTTCCCCAACCATGTTTGAACCTCAATAGCAAGATGAAGCAGTAAGAGCCTCAAATACTTACCTTTTATCAAGATCGGGTACCGCTGGGGCGGTGCTTCCAAGCCTGAGTCATGGGCAGAAGTGGGATCTGTGTGGGGTATAGGCACGGACTGGCTGCCTCTGTCTAAGCAGCCAATCTGTATCTCTGTCTCATATAGGTCCAACCACCAGCTCAGACCTTTTATCAGGGTTGGGTACCGCAGGGGCGGTGCTTCCAAGCCTGAACAATGGGCAGGGGTGGGATCTGTGTGAGGTGTATGCATGGTTTGGCTGCCTCGATCTAAGCAGCCATTTTTTGCCTCGGTACCGCTGGGGCAGTGCTTCCATGCCTGAGCCAGGAGTGGAATCTGTGTGGGGTGTAGTCATGGATTGGCTGCCTTTGTCTAAACAGCCAATCTTTGCCTCTATCTCATACAGATCCTACACCCAGCTCAGACCTTTTATCAGGATTGGGTACCGCTGGGGTGGTGCTTCCAAGCCTGGGTCATGGGCAGGGGTGGGATCTGTGTGGGGTGTAGGCATGGATTGGCTGCCTCGTTCTTAGCAGCCAATCTTTGCCTCTATCTCATACAGATCTCACCCCCAGATCAGACCCAAAATTGTTGAAGAAGTATAACTAGATGGCCCCAGAGGAAGGTGATCCTAGTAAAGGGTAATATTTGAGAACAAGGGGTTAGGGCAGGGGTGCGGTTGATGGTGTGACATGCTTTGATTTTCAGACACTTGATACCGAATTATCGGTGAAGGAGAGAAGTCTTCGCCCACACAGGAACTTCTACATTTCCATTAGTGTTTCCGCAGGTTTGATCCTTGCCTCGGTGAGACAGGTCTTTTGTCTGAGAACGACTCCATACCACAATCTACGAAACCGAATGAATCGAGCCACGTCCCCAGAGACTGGGGCTTCTAAGAGGTTGCTGTCAAACACAAACTCAGACAGGGTGAATAATTTTAAATATATTAACTTTGCGTTACCCCGGCAACCTGACATCGAAAAGACGCTTCTGCTTAATTGCCTCTCTGAAAACCCATGTTGTACATATGAGGGAAAGAATAACTCCACTAAGCACCGTCAATATCTAAGCTAGTTGTGTACAATCACCCCCGACGTAATTTCAGAATGACATTCCTTGCAGGCTTTATCATAAAGCGTTTTTTTTTCACCCATCGAAAGACGCACTGCATTCATAAAATATAATTGGTTTGCCATTAGTTCCTATGGTCACGCAACCCCAACATGGAACCTGCTTCATTATTCAAGGCTTAGTTATATCAATATATATGGACCAAAATTGCTTAGTAATTAGTTGTAAGTACCAGCATCTCTATGATTCAAAATTTAGAAAATGAGACTTTCAGGACCTGTTCATGCCAAGTATGGTAGGACTGAGCAATCCCATTCCAAGGCAAGGCAAAATGCCTCATCTCCTACGTGGCCAGTTCACACTTCCACATTTTCAGTGGTATATGCTGAAGAAAAGTAAGGCATGCAGTACAGGCATGCAGCCCAGCGCAGTGAGAGGCAATCCAATGCCTCCCCAACGCGTTGCGGCCAATAGCAAGGACCTGTTAATGCCAGGTAGGGTAGGACTGAGCAATCCCACTCCAAGGCAAGGCAAAATCCCTCATCTCCTACGTGGCCAGTTCACACATCCGCGTTTTCAATGATGTGTGCTGAAGAAAAGTAAGGCATGCAGTACTTATTTTCAGCCCAGCGCAGTGAGAGGCAGTCCAATGCCTCCCCAACGCATTGCAGCCAATAGCAAGGACCTGTTCATGCCAGGTATGGTAGGACTGAGCAATCCCAGTCCAAGGCAAGGCAAAATGCATCATCTTCTACGTGGCCAGTTCACACTTCTCCATTTTCAATGGTGTGTACTGAAGAAAAGTAAGGCATGCAGTACTTTTTTCAGCCCACCGCAGTGAGAGGCAATCTAATGCCTCCCCAACGCGTTGCGGCCAATAGCAAGGACCTGCCCATGCCAGGTATGTAAGGACTGAGCAATCCCAGTCCAAGGCAAGGCAAAATGCATCATCTCCTACGTGGCCAGTTCACACTTCCCCGTTTTCAATGGTGTGTACTGAAGAAAAGTAAGGCATGCAGTACTTTTTTCAGCCCACCGCAGTGAGAGGCAATCTAATGCCTCACCAACGCGTTTCGACCAATAGCACTTCAACAAAGTTCATTAAAAAAAAGTACACAGTGTAATGCGCCGCAATTGACACATTCTTTATTTTACCCTTTACAAGTGCGTATACATGCGTTTATACGCGTAAGCACGTAAACCGCATGTTCTTAGATGCAGATTTTTGGATTCTGTGCTATGGATCTGAAAGCAGCTCACATTTACGCACCTGTTTGAATGGCTCCACTGAAAACAATACAGCTGCATTTGGATCCATCATTAACCACTTCAATACCAAACACTTTTACCCCATTCCTGCCCAGGTCAATGTTCCACTTTCAGCGCTGTCACACTTTGAACGACAATTACTCAGTCATGCAACACTGTACACAAATTGATTTTTTTTTTTTCTTGAGACAGATAGAGCTTTCTTTTGGAAATATTTACTCAACAGTGAGTTTTTTTTAATTTTTTGCTATATAAATGACAAAATACCTACAATTATGAAAAAAAAACAAGTTTTTCTTAGTTTCTATTATAAAATTTTACAAATAAATAATCTTTCTTCATAAATTTAGGACAAAATGTATTCTGCTACATTTCTTTGGTAAAAAAAATAACCCAAGTCAGTGTCTAATGCGAAAGTTATAGAATCTACAATCTATGGTATTTGAAAATTGATCAATCCTGATGTAATAAAGACATATCTCATTTCTGGAGGACCTAAAATGTCAGCACAGTACAAATATATCCCCCAAATGACCCCTTTTTTCAAAATAGACACCCCAAGGTATTTAGTAAGGGGCAAGGTGAAGTTGTGTCTCAATTTTCTGGAAAATGAAGAAATTAAAGTGGAACTCTCAATCAACAGTGAGCATTTTTAATCCCTATGCTGCTAGCATTAGTAAAAAGACAGGAAAGTATTTCATATTTGCTTGTTTTAAACCTTTTTTTTCACATTTCTTCAGCTACGTCCTGCTTTCCATGCCTAGGCAAAAGATGTCATACATCCCAGGAGTCTTCAGGAAGGGGGGAGAGGTTTTCCTAGCTAAGCACACCCTCCTGCCTGCATGCCTGAACTAGGGGCAAATGGGATTCCTGGAAGTAAATGCTACATGAATCATCTGCCCTTACTCAAGATGGCCACAGCCAGAAATGTTTTTTAAAATTATCTATCAGCAAAATAAAGCATGGAGACCTGGATGAATGGGTGGATTTGCTTCGAATATTAAAAGTGAATTAAATAGCATTTTTGGCTTGTGGCACTCAGATGCAATGTAGTTCAGCTTTAAATATTTTGTTTTACATACTATCACCAAAGCAGTGCAGCATCACCATATGACTGGTGTGACGGTGATCAGGAAAACTGACTGGTGATAGTATGTAAAAAAAAATAATGTTAATAGAAATATTTTTTTTTACATTTTTTAACTTTTTCCATTTTTTTACAGCTTTTTTTTTTCTCTGTTTAAATTTTTTTTTTACATACTGTCATCAGAGTAGTACTCATCATAGGGACAATGTACTGCTCTGGGGAGCTAATCAGGATTTTTTTTACACTATGATTGGTTATTACAGTGTTGATCACTGTATATAAGCAAACATTTTTATGAATGGCATCCATTCGTGTGTACTATTGTGATAGGAGTGCTTGGCCACAGCTATTGCATGGTACAGGTCTGCTGTGATTGGCCCCTGTACCATGTGATCACTGTGACCAGTCACAGAGACCAAAATAGTACACACATTGGCTATGAATGAAGGACATTGTTGACAACTGCAATAGTGTATTTAGGTTTTGTGCTGCCCTAGGCCTGACTAATCTCGTGTACCCCCTAATTTAAATATGACCAACCCCTTCATGTCAAGGCCACACCCCTTGTTGTTTAAGACCCGCCCTGAAATTATTGAGTGGGGACACTAGTTCAGAGGGCCTGGGGGTGGGGGTGGGGGGGGGCAATAGATTTCCTCTCACTTCCTGGTTGGCTATGGGACAGGAAGTGAAGGGAAATCTCTGCAATGGTACAGGGATGGTAAAAAATAAACGGAAGGGCTATAACCCTCCTTTATTCTATCCAAAATGAAAAAAAGTTGCCTATAGTTCTACTTTAAGCGCAAATTTCTGATAATTTTATGGAGAGGACTAAGAAGATATAACCATGCCAATGGTGCAGCAGTAAACATATAGCACAGTCAGGAAGGTTTGTGGTCCAGGAGGATAGGACGGTCACAATTAGAAGTGGCGCCCCCCCTGTTATGCAATGCCTAGGAATTGTTGGTCTAGGCCAGAATACAGCATTGGACAACTGATATGTGATTGCTGTGACCAATCACACGGTACTAGGATTGTGCACCGTGGCCCGGTACAACGACCTGTGTTCCATCAGACACAGGACATCCTAGATTTACCCACTGTGCAAACCCTTGGGTGTAAAACAAGGCATGCAAGTGGGAGGCCTCCATATGATGTCCTCCTGGGACAACCGTGTTCCCACTCGGCCATTTTTTTTACAATAGGCTGGACTGGAGGTCGCTAAGAACGCTTGTATATGAGTTTTTATTTTTTACGGCCGTGTGAATGCTTTAAAATACCATTGATGGTCATTGTCTTCTTACACTTCGAAAGACTGTACAAAACATCCTCTGTACTCCAATTATCTGACATAAAAACTGCATTGAATCCATCTTCTGGGCGTAAGGAGGTATGTCAATGCATAAAGTGATATTTGAAACAGAACGCCTCATAATGTCTAGTGACCACCAAAGATAAATCATAAAAGAGATATGTGGAAGGCTTGCTACAAGGCCTTGCGAAATAGGGCTAATCATACAAGACTTGGCTTGCCTTTTACATTAAGATGGCTGACAGTCTCACTTTAAGTCTCCAAAAAGGGCATATCTTTTAAGGTTGGACTGACAACAATTTAGAACACAGACCTTTAAATAAACCGCAGCTTCTGCGTTCGTCCAGCTATTTGACTGGCGTGTAAAATAACACAGAAACCCCCGATAGTTTAAGTGGCAGATATTATTCTCCTTCCAGTCCCTTTAAGGTAGTAACAAGTAGCGACATTTCCAAGGGGTCACCAAAACACAGCCCGTGACACCAATTACCTCCATCTACAAAATACACATCAGCCCTTCAGACCCAGAACTGATTATTGATGGGTCACCTGAGACCAACAACTCAGCCTTAGCAAAAGTCTGAGGACTGAAAACAAAATAAATCACGCAAACTTTACTACTGACTCGTTCAGCGGGACTTCATGGACAAACAATGAAAAGACAAAAGATTGGATATGGACAGGCAGCAAATATTCAGCCAGGAAGAACTGTCCCTGAGAACATGTACTAGCTACGGCAACCAACCAGATTAAAATGTTGAGGACCCCTTTCACACTTTCTGTTCTATGGTAATAACATTGCTCCTCCACAGATACAGTACATACATAGATATTACATTCTCCTTCCAGTCCCTTTAAGGCAGTAACAAATAGCGGCAATTTCCAAGGGACACCAAAACACAGCCCGTGACACCAATTACCTACTTCTACAAAATACACATCAGCCCTTCAAACCTGGAACTGATTATTGATGGGTCATCTGAGACCAACAACACAGCCTTAGCAAAAGTCTGAGGACTTAAAACAAAATAAATCATGCAAACTTTAGTACTGACTCATTCAGGAGGACTTCATGAACAAACGATGGAAAGACAAAAGACTGGATATGGACAGGCAGCAAATATTCAACCAGGAAGAACTGGCCTCAAGAACATGTACTGGCTATGGCAACCAACCAGATAGAAATGTTGAGGGCCCATTTACACTTTCTGTTCTATGGTAACAACATTGCTCCTCCATAGATACAGTACAGGGAGTGAACGTTGTCACCCTAGGACAGGAATTGTGTTACTGGCAGGATCACTAGGTGAAAATAAAGCCTGAAAAAAATAGAAAACGAATGCAGCTACCACACTGATTTTTTCCTTAGGGGTCACAGTGGTGGGACTAGGTCCTTAGCGAAGGGGAAAGGGCAGCAGTGGTGGGATGAAGCCTTTAGGGAGGGGGGAAGGTGGCACCATTGGTCGCACAAGAACCTTAGTGAAGAGGAAAGGGGCCTCAGTGGTGGGACAAGGTTCTTAATGAAGTCATGACAGTGGTGAGACAAGGTTCTTAATGGAGAGAAGGTGGAATGGGCAGCGGTGGGACAAAATCCACAGTGAAGGGGGAAAGAGAAGCAGTGGTTGAAAAAGGTCCTTAGTGAAGGGGGAGGTGGCAGCATTGGTGGTACTAGAACTTTAGTTAAGGAGCAAGGGGCCAAAGTGGTGGGACAAAGTTCTTAGTGAAGAGAAAGGTCTCACAGCGGTGAGACAAGGTCCTTAGCAAAGGGGAAAGGTAAGCAGTGGTGGGACATAGTCCCTAGTGAAGAGGGACAGGGAAGCAGTGGTGGTAAAAAGATTCTTAGTGAAGGGGGAGATGACAGCTTTGGTGGTACTAGAACCTTAGTTAAGGGGCAAGGGGCCACAGTGGTGGGACAATCTTAGTGAAGTGAAAAGAGCCCACAGTGGTGGGACAAAGTCCTTAGCAAAGGGCAGCAGTGGTGGGACAAAGTCCATAGTGAAGGTGGAAGGGGCTGCAGTGCTGGGACAAGGTCCTTAGTGATGGGGTAAGTGGTGGGACAAGCTCCTTAGTAATAGGGGAAGGGGATGCAGTGGTGGGACAAGGTCCTTAGTGATAGGGGAAGGGGACGCAGTGGTGGGACAATGTTCTTAGTGAAGTGAAAAGAGCCCACAGTGGTGGGACAAAGTCCTTAGCAAAGGGCAGCAGTGGTGGGACAAAGTCCATAGTGAAGGTGGAAGGGGCTGCAGTGCTGGGACAAGGTCCTTAGTGATGGGGTAAGTGGTGGGACAAGCTCCTTAGTAATAGGGGAAGGGGATGCAGTGGTGGGACAAGGTCCTTAGTGATAGGGGAAGGGGACGCAGTGGTGGGACAAGGTCCTTAGCTAAGGGGAAAGGGCAGCAGTGGTGGGACAAAGTCCATAGTGAAGGGGGAAGGGGAAGCAGTGGTAGGAAAAGGTCCTTAGTGATGGGGGAAGTGGCAGCAGTGGTGGGACAAGCACCTTAGTAATAGGGTATGGGGTCGCAGTGGTGGGACAAAGTCCTTAGCAAAGGGGAAAGGGCAGCAGTGGTGGGAAAAGGTCCTTAGTGAAGGGGGGGGGGGGGTGACAGCATTGGTGGTACTAGAACCTTAGTTAAGGGGAAAGGGGCCACAGTGGTGGGACAAAGTCCTCAGTAAAGGGAAAGGGGTCACAGTGGTTGGGCAAGGTCCTTAGCAAAGAGGAAAGGTCAGCAGCAGTAGTGGTACCAAAGTCCTTAGTGAATGGGGAAGTGGCAGCAATGGTGGAACAAAGTTTTTAGTGAAGGGGGAAGGAGCCGCAGTGGTGGGACAAGTTCCTTAGCGAAGAGGGAAATGGTAGCAGTGGTGAGACAAAGTTGGTGAAGGGGACGGGGCTGCAGTGGTGGGACAAGGTCCTTAGCAAAGGGGGAAAGGGCCACAGCGGTGGGACAAGGTGCTTAGCAAAGGGGAAAGGTAAGCAGTGGTGGGACATAGTCCCTAGTGAAGAGGGACAGGGAAGCAGTGGTGGGAAAAGATTCTTAGTGAAGGGGGAGGTGGCAGCTTTGGTGGTACTAGAACTTTAGTTAATGGGTAAGGGGCCACAGTGGTGGGACAATGTTCTTAGTAAAGTTAAAAGAGCCCACAGTGGTGGGACAAGGTCCTTAGCAAAGGGTAATGGGCAGCAGTAGTGGGACAAAGTCCTCAGTGAAGGGAAAGGGGTCACAGTGGTGGGACAAGGTCCTTAGCAAAGGGGACAGGTCAGCAGCAGTAGTGGGACCAAAGTCCTTTGTGAATGGGGAAATGGCAGCAATGGTGGAACAAAGTTTTTAGTGAAGGGGGAAGGAGCCACAGTGGTGGGACAAGGTCCTTAGCGAAGGGGGAAAAGGCCACAGCGGTGGGAAAAAGTGCCACTCTGCTGCTCTTCCCCACTGTTCGTTAGCAAGCAATTCCCAGTTCTCAAAATGACAGTTGGGAGTTGCAGTGTAAATACATCAGCTATAGAAGGTGCTGACTGTGGGACACAGTGTTTAAAAACATTGTTCAGGTGTGAGATAGAGAATTGTCAGTTAAAGAAATCTGACAAGTAAAAAATAAAATAAAAAATGTGGTCCTATTTAACCCTAATGCCGCGTACACACGAGCGGACTTTATGGCAGACTTTGCCCGGCGGACTTTTCGACGGACTTTACGACGGACTTTCTGAATGAACGGACTTGCCTACACACAATCAACCAAAGTCCGTTGAATTCGTACGTGATGACGTACGACCGGACTAAAATAAGGAAGTTCATAGCCAGTAGCCAATAGCTGCCCTAGTGTGGCTTTTTGTCCGTCGAACTAGCATACAGACGAGCGGACTTTTCGACCGGACTCGAGTCCGTCGGATAGATTTGAAACATGTTTCAAATCTAAGTCCGTCCAACTTTTGAGAAAACAAAGTCCGCTGAAGCCCACACACGATCGAATTGTCCGACGAAATCCCGTCCGCCGGGCAAAGTCTGCCGTAAAGTCCGCATGTGTTCGTGTGTACGCAGCATTAGATTCTTAGTTTGCCCAAATAAGCCCTAATTAACTCCTTCGTCCCCTTTTCCCTTTAACTTATATTTTACTTATTATTTATTTTTTGGTTTATTTCTAATTTTCTAGCCATTAATATTTAAGCTTTATTCGTTTTAATTTTAATTTTGTTGTTTATTAATTTTCTTAGTTTCACATAAAAAAGCACAACATTTTGTATCTATAGTAACAATAATCAAATTCGATTTTTTTTATTTTGTTATGTATTTAATCTAAGGATTGCATTAAAAATGAAATCTTTTGTGGAAGTCAATATCACCAAAATCTTAGATAATGGTGCATAAACAGGTCCATAGTAGAAATGCAAAAATGACTCCAGTCCATAGGGGGTGTGTAGGTGTGAGAGATGAACTGGTTAACATAGTGATGGATACAGAATACAGAGAATATACTGATAATATGCCTGCTTTTTTTTTTGTTGTTTTTTTTATAAACTGATGCCTATTATGACTGAAACTTATAGAGATTGACGAGTTGCAATAATTATGCAAACGGAGCTGACCCATTTCTGCACACCCTGCGCTCCCCGCTCATATTTATTTTCACCAACAAGCATATTTGTCCAGATTGAGCCAGGAGCTTTTGCCATGGTTTCCATTATGGCAAGCCAGCTTTTTTTGTCTTTTTTTTTTTTTTTGCTTCATCACAGAAAGACGAAAAAAAAAACGGGAGGCTGCCAAGTTCCCAACGAGGTTTTTTTATTTTTTTAATAATTCACAATTAATGTGGGCCAAGCAGCATGATGGCAACTTACCAGGCGGCATAAATGATCAGCCCTTCATTCAAATATGCAGCAAAAACTGCCAATGTACCAAATGAGCTGCTTATCAGAACAACAGCTGCCTATTAGCCATTGATGTGTTTCTGTGCATTGTTACCTTCTTTCTGGTTGTGGTATTAAAAAAGAAAGGTCCGCCTTTTATTACTATAGCAAAGGGGAAAAGTAAGCAGTGGTGGGCCATTCATGAGCTCCAGGCTTTGCCAAGTTTGAGATGCCATTAGTTTGCTTCCGGCATTTCCTCAGTCTCCTCTCCTGAAGTGTCCAGAATGTACATTGCAACGCTGTAGCAAGTCACAAGGTTAGAGGCTACGGCAGGGGATGCTCTCTGCTCCTGGCCAAATGTGCCCCCCTGCCTTGATTAGCCAGTACTGGTGGGCCCCTCTGACAGTGACCAAGGGCTAAGCAATGGTTGGCCCAGGCCACCCTGTTTCCTCTTTATTGACTGCAGCTGTGGTGCTCTATTTGAGTATCACAAGCCCAGTGCTCTGGGATTCCAACAGCATCTACTACCTAGCTCCCTACCTGTCATGCCCCGCCTGCTGTATTACCTGTCATTTGTGTTCATAGTTGCTGGCCCCTGCCTAATCTTTTGGATTGTCCCCTGATTTGACCTCATATTGTTTACTGGATTACGCTTACTTGCCCTAACCTTTAGAACTGTCTCTTGGATTACACTTGCCCACTACTTGTCCTGACCTAAGAACTGTCTACTGCATTATGCTTTCCTGCTCCCTGCCCTGACCTCAGACCTACCTACTGGATTACGCTTGCCTGCTACCTGCCTGGACCTAGGGACTGTCTACTGCATTTCACTTGCCTGCTACCTGCCCTGACCCCAGTATTGTCTACTGGATTATGCTTGCCCGCTACCTGCCCCGACCTAGGGACTGTCTACTGCATTTCACTTGCCTGCTACCTGCCCTGACCCCAGAATTGTCTACTGGATTACACTTGCCCGCTACCTGCCCCGACCTAAGGAGTGTCTACTGAATTACACTTGCCTGCTACCTGGCCTGACCTTGGAATTGTCTACTGGATTACGCTTGCCCACTACTTGACCTGACCTAAGAACTGTCTACAGCATTACACTTGCATGCTAGCTGCCCTGACCCCAGAATTGTCTAACGGACTACACTTCCCGACCTAGGAACTGTCTACTGCATTATGCTTACCTGCTGCCTGCCCTCCATTGTCTATCGAATTACGCTTGCCTGCTATCTGCCTAGACCTAGGGACTGTCTACTGCATTTCACTTGCCTGCTACCTGCCCTGGCCTTGGAACTGTCTACTGGATTATGCTTGCCCACTACTTGACCTGACCTAAGAACTGTCTACTGCATTACGCTTGCCTGCTGCCTGTCCTGATCTTGGACTGTCCCAGGATTTTGCTACCAGCCATGGTCTTCTGCCTGACCTGCCTCAAGACTTTAGGTACCCTTCCTTGTCTCCTTCATTCAATTCTGGTGCCATCTGGCCAGGAACTATAGCATTGTGCTCCACAACCTGAGGGCAACCAAACAATTGTAGGCCTGATTGCCTTAATGGAACAGGCAATAGGCAGCAGAAAAACCTGCCAGCTATAGTTCTTGACTTAGACATTAGGCTGAGAATCACACATCTATCTGGAGAGAAAAAAGGATCTCTGTGAGAAGTAATAAATACTTAGAAGTGTGTATACTCCATGTTGCAATTTGAAGCTACTCTTTGCTCCAGCAGGTATGTGACACATCATGGGGTGGAAAAGAAGGCAGTTATAAGTAAAATGCAGGGGCCGGCATCAAAGTGCACCTGTAGTTTTGCCCTACGTGACCAAATCTCAGGTATGCACTAAGTCAGAATCCAATATCCAAATAAAAAAAATTTAAAAAATAACAATTATAAAAAATGAATTCTAGATAAATTATTTTAAAATAAGCTGAGAACATTATCATACCAATTGCTTCCATAAATCTGAACCTATCACTTGCTTTCATTGTGATGTGGGAGGTGTGAAACTACCTCTTGGAATTGTTGGAGGTATTTGCTCACGATTGCAAAGTTTCTCTGAAGATGAAAGAGAGAACTCAAGGTGTTATTACACCCATGAGTTTTCAAATCGAATGTGATAGTATCACTCATATACTTGCTGAAATGTTTCTTTTCGTGTGCCCTCTTGTCTTGACAAGTAGAACTAACTTTGTTATGAATGAGGCGCTGATGGTACCAGGTTGATGGACCACCTCGGGCCTGCTTTTGCTTTTCTACCTAATGGGATGAATAATTAAGACTAAGAAATTTACCTCTTGGATTGCAGCTTCATTTGAAGGTCTTTGAAGGTCCCTTTTGGGCTTTTGACCTGGGAGGATGCATCTGTGACATCTGGTCCATAGGTCTTAGAGCCTAGGGGTGTGGAAAATTGCAAGGTTCCCCCCTCCCAGGAACACCTCCCAGGATACTAGCTACCATGGAGTGCCACTGTTAAGCTTTGAAGAAGTAGACTGTGGTTGAACCCAAAAGAATGTGGTGAGTGATTTCTGAGTTGAAAAGCACCATAATAACCCATAATAACCTATCTATTGCTGTCCTGCCTTGTGCCTTGCCCTGAATTGTACTCAAGTGGCCTGCACAGATACTTGACCTCAACCTTATTGACACCCTCTATAAAGACATAGTTTGAGATTTGGTGCGGAGGACCACAATGGCCTGTACAATGCCTTGACCACAGCCCTAGCGATTACTATCCATGAAGACATGGTTTGATGAGTTTGGTGTGGTGGACCACAATGGCCCACCTATTGGACTGCCAATTGTGAAACAGGTCTTCGCATCCAACATCAGTACATGACCTCACAAATGTTCTTTTGGCTGAATGTGAGCAAATTTCCACAAACTCCATCATCTTATGGAAAGCCTTCCCAGAAGTGTGAAGGATGTTATAGCTGCAAATAGCGAAGCCAACTCAATGGTATTGTCCATGGTTTTGGAATTGGATGTCCAACAAGCCCATAGAGGTGTGATGGCCACACTTGACCACAAAAGGTATTAACAAGGAACTATTGTTTGTGATGTGAACACTGCGCAGTCTGGCAGGTGTTACACTGTATGTCCATACATATCATTGACGGCTTCTTTCCATCTCTCAGATATATGGAGAGTTTGAGACATGTGCGATTCGTTTCGTTTTCAAAATCTTAGTTATTCGGAGATTCAGATGTATCCGAATTTCTGAATCACAATAGTAACAAATTTCAACCACCCCAAAATAAATTGTAACAAAATGAATTATCTAAATGCGAAAATTAATTTGAATTCGAAAATTAATTCAAAATTGAAATAGAAATGGAAACATATTGCAATAAATACAGTAAGATATAAAAGTAAAATAAGATAATAATTCCTACTTAAAGTGTTACAAAACCCAGGCGCCTGCATTTACTATATCTGTTCTCCCACAGTACACAGAACATGGAAATGCTATTATTTTAGTAAATATAAACTGCTAAATACCTTTTCTCATCAGCAGTATATAGCAGTCTTGTGACTTCTATCAGTGTCTGGTTTAAGCTTGTAGGAGGAGTTTTCATTCTCCTCTGACTGTCCTATGAGGCTGCAGGACCCTTGACCGTCTGTCTGGACAGTGCTGATTGGCCCTGTGCCGATCACATGCACCCTCCCAATAATATTTTTTTTTTTTAAAACTGTAATAACATACACATCAAACTGAGCATGCGCAGAATGCCCCCAAGTCTCTGTACTATCAGGAGATGGACTGGGGACTGTGGAAGAAGGGGAGGATCAGAGAAGACAGGATCAAACAGCCTTTTTTACACAATGCGGAGGATTAACCCCTTAGGTTCCACAGCAAGTATAACAAGCAAGCTTTAATGACTATACAGACTGTTGTAAGTTTAATAACAATTTAGGCTGCTTAATAGAAAAGATCAGAATAAAATATAATATCAAAGTATCTCTTAGAATGGGACTTTTTAAAAGGCAACCAAAGATAATAGAAATATATTATAAAAATTTATTTTATTAATATCACCTTAAAAATTCCTCACATGAGGCACCTGTTTAAAAACAAACATTATATCAAAAGCGTTCAAGATTTTGACATAATGTTTGTTTTTAAACATGTGCCTCATGTGAGGAATTTTTAAGGTGATATTAATAAAATAAATTTTTATAATATATTTTTGTTATCTTTGGTTGCCTTTTAAAAGTCCCATTCTAAGAGATACTTTGATATTATATACTAATTACAGGGATGATGGCAACCCTGATCCAGCACTGATGAACTAATACTGTATAGAAAAGAATAAAATATAAAATAATAAAACAGAATAGAACAGAGAATAAAGGATTAGAATAAAATAAAATATAAAAGAATAGAATAAAATAGAATAGAATAGAAAAGAATAACATGAAATAGAAAATAATAGAATAGAGTATACTAGAATAGAAAAGATGGACTACAAAAAAAATAAAAAAAATAGAATAGAATAATAGAATGATATATAATAAATATAGCTGTCTTGCAAATTTCGAATTTCAAATTGATTTTGAAATAACAAATAGAAGCGAATATACAAAACAAATTCCAAAAGTGAATCATTCTAACATAACAAATATGACTAAATGAAACAAATAACCTAACAAAGTAATCCGAAATAAAACAAAACACATCCACTGTGCACATCTCTGGAGAGTTTGATATCTCAGTGTCAATATAAAACAATTCCCACAGTCACCAATCACATTCCACCCTTGCTTGGAAGTCTGGATCTACTTGGTGACACAGGGCCGGGACAAGGGGTGGGCACAGGGGAGGGTGGCTGGGACACTGTGGTATCATGTGAGATGGAGGGGCACCACCAGGAGACTGGGGAGGATGGGATTTGTGTTGGGTGGGGGCATTTGGGGGCAGCAGGAGGGGTAGGAATTGTTTTAGGAGAGGAAATTGGGGGGGGGGGGGTGAGCTAGGAAAGGTGTTTAGGGGGATTGAGGGAAAATTTGTGCTAGAAGGAGGGATTTGGGTGTTTGTGCTAGAAGAGGTGATATTGAAGAGGGGGAGGGGATTTGTGCTAGGAGGGGAAATCTTTTTTTGGGGGGAATTTCTGCCAGTGTGGATGAATGGGAGGTATTTGGGGGGATTGTGCTAGGAGGGGGGATTTGTGCTGGGAGAGGGATTTAAAGTGGGAGGGGATAGGATGAGAGGATGTGAGGGGCACCACCAGGAGATTGGGGGGGGGAGGGGATTTGTGTTGAGTGGGGGAATTTGGGGGCAGCAGGGGGTAAGAATTGTTCTAGGAGGGGAAATTTGGGGGGGAAAGGTGAGCAAGGAAAGGTGATTTGGGGGGGATATGTGTTAGGGGGGATTGAGGGAAAATTTTTGCTAGAAGGAGGGATTTGGGTGTTTGTGCTAGAAGAGGTGATATTGAAGAGGGGGAGGGGATTTGTGCTAGGAGGGGAAATCTTTTTTTGGGGGGGAATTTCTGCCAGTGTGGATGAATGGGAGGTATTTGGGGGGATTGTGCTAGGAGGGGGGATTTGTGCTAGGAGAGGGATTTAAAGTGGGAGGGGATAGGATGAGAGGATGTGAGGGGCACCACCAGGAGATTGGGGGGGGGAGGGGATTTGTGTTGAGTGGGGGAATTTGGGGGCAGCAGGGGGTAAGAATTGTTCTAG